>NW_020451171.1:2688302-2705236 GCF_003343035.1 Apteryx rowi
TGGCGGCGGCGGCGGCCTCCCCCCGCCCGCCGCTCGGAGGCGAGGACGCGCTCACCAGTCCGGCCTGCCGCGGCAGGGAGCGGGCGAGGGCGGCGGCCACACGGGCGGAGAGCATGGCGGCGGCGGCGGGCGGTGGCTCCTCCGGACAGGACTCGACGGGACGCGGCTGCCGGCCCCGCGCTCTCTCCACAAAATGGCCGCCGCGCGCTCCGCCCCTTTTGGCGCCGGCGCCCCGCCCCGTGGCGGCGGGGCAGAGGGGTCATGACCCGGAAGCGGTTCCCAAAAGTCTCCTTTCCCTCAGCCCGTCGCGGTTGTTTTATTCTTTTTCCTCCCATCCCTGCAGCCGGCGGCGACTCACAGCTCCGGAAAAATATACAAAAGAGGAAACGGCGCTTTTAAAAAAACAGCCCCTTGCGGCAGGTGTACTTGAAACGGCAATCAGCGGGCGGAGGGGCGCGCGAGCCCCGCCCACGGGGCGGGGGCGTGGTGCGGGGGGCGTGCTCACGCCCCTCTCCTCCGCTTGGYCCCGCCCCGCCCTGACGTGCTGCCTCGCTCCCTCGCTGCCGTGGACTACAAGTCCCAGGAGGCACTGCGGCGAAGGAGGGGCGGCGCGGGGGAAGCCGGGAAGGAGGCGGGAGGCTCAAGGCGGCGGAGGAGGCCGCTGCCATGGAGGGGAAGCTTCAGCGGGTATTAGTGGGCCCCGGAGCGGGCGGGCGAGCGGGCCTCTCCTTGTGAGGGACGGGGGGCTGCAGGGTGCCCCGTGGCCGTGGCCGTGGCCGTGGCCGTGGCCGTGGCCGTGGGCTGCCCCAAGGTGCCCGGGGAGAGGAGATCGCCGGCCTCGGCCACCTCCTTCACCCTGCGCCTGTAGCTCTAGCGGGAGGTTGATGGTGCCTGCCTCGCTGGTTAACGGCCCGGGCTCGCTGGCCTTTAAGTACAGGCAAGCTCGCAGCAAGTTTAAGGTGCTGCGTGATAAAAATCCCGCGTGCCTGGGATTAGGGCGCCTTCAAATCGTTGTGGCTGGAGAGAGTAGCAGAGAGGTGCGGTTCACCCTCTAATCATCAGCTTGGCGCTTCTGTGGCATCCCAGGGTTTTCTTCTACGTCTGGTTCCTGCTGCGTGCGCCTAAGGGCCTGAGGGGTTTCGTTCCTGCTGCGTGCGCCTAAGGGCCTGAGGGGTTTCGTTCCTGCTGCGTGCGCCTAAGGGCCTGAGGGGTTTCGTTCCTGCTGCGTGCCCCTAAGGGCCTGAGGGGTTTCTTCCTGGCGTGGCTCGGGGTGGTGGTCGCTGCGGGCAGCGGGTGTGCGGGGTGTATGGCTGAGCCGCTGGTGTGGGCAAAGCCGAAAGAAGGACTTGCAATAATGCAATGTCTCCTGAAGTTAGGAGACGGAGACCATTTCCATCAGCGAGTTGCCAAGATGACCTTAGGCAGGAATTTGTGTTACCTTAAACTCCCACGTGTTCGGTTAGTATCAGCCATCACCTAATTTTTCCATGGCATCTGAGAGCACTGCCTTGAAGTCTCCTATTGCTGACCTTCTCTTCTACGGCRGAGGTGGTGTCTGCAAGGCTCACGCCTGCAGGTCCTGGTGACCTTTTCTCCCCTGCTAGCCAGCAGAGACTGTTCTAGCAATAACGGTTTGGGCAATTTCATCTTATCCTGCTTGAATGCTGTTTTCACCACCTGCCCAAATACCCATTTAACACCTCCTAGATCATTAGTGTGTCTGTAGCAAACAACTCGGGGGAATAGAAAGATAAGTTTTTGTCATCTGGAGATAAGCAAGTACTTGGAGAAATGAGGGAGATTAAAAAGAATTAAAAATGAAGGGAAATAGTTTTCTAGACTGCAGAGGGTGCCTGAAGAAGAGRCAAAAGAATGTCTCCCATTTTTCCTCTTGTCCTTTGAGGTAGTAGGAGTTTTTCTTCAGGAATTTAGAGCTTGCAGCACTTTCTGTTTCTCGCATCTGTCAGCTATTTTCTGTCCATTCAGTGACTGTTTACTGTCTTTTTTTTTTTTTTTCCCCCCAACTTTTCTGGTAGGTTACTTTATGGCTAAAGAAAGTATTTGGGGATCAGCCCATTCCACAATATGAAGTGAATGCAAAGACCATTGATATCTTGTATGAGCTTGCTGAACACAATGAAGCCAGGGATAGGGATATTTCTTTGCTGATAGATGACATGAAGCAGAAGGCAGCAGAATATGAAGCAGAAGGTGAGTTTGAAGCTCCAGTTCTCAGTTCCATCAATGTTAGAGTTTTTCTTAGTGACCATGTAGATTGTCTCTGTTAAACCCTTAGGAGAAGTTATGAAAGACTATCAATAAGCTAACCATTTGTTCTGGTTCAGCTTTTACTACCATACACTTCATGCTTTCCTTTCACCAAAATTCAGTGACATAAGGTTGGTTGAGAACGATTTCTTAAGCCAGCTTGAGCAGGCTGTAAGTATGGGCAAGCAGATTAATTGCTGAAGCCTCCTTACTTGCTGGGCTRGATAGCACAGCACTGAAATATTGGCTGGATAGGCAGGTGAGCAACACTGCTGCTGATTTAAGAGTCTAAACTGGTGCTTATCTCCTGTTGAGGAAAGCACTTCAGGAACCTGAAACAGCAATGAGGTGATTAAGTTATGCTGTAGCTATSTGGAGTGAGTGTTGATAATGTGTTTTTCTGGAGCAAGTGCGTGGTTCAGAGGGCCATAATAAGTTTTTAACATATCATATACTGAAGGATTGTGCCTTTAATGGCTTTTTTTTTTTCCAAGAAGGAATTTTACTTTTCTGTGAAAAGACTGATTTTTGTACACATGAAGACTTTTTTTTTCCCTAAAAACCCCACTTGTTTTTTTTTCCCTTCAAGTCTTCTAGTGACTTGCCATCAAATAAATCATGATGGAGACTAGATGGTTGCATTAGGCTGTCAGAGAACGTGGGCATTGCCAGTCARGCGTGGGTATGAGCTCTGCTGCAAATTCGGACTCCTTCAGAAGGATGGCTTGTCTTTCCTAATACGGGTCTGTCGTGACAAGCATGTGCATGCCAGGAATGGGTTTAGGCTGAGCTCCACAGTTCTCTGCAGAGGGAAGACCTGAGCGTGCTCATCACCATAGCACAAGGATAAACTCTTGTGTGTATGAGTTTARACACGCCAGTCAGGGAAGGAGTGGAGCAGCTCTCTTCCTCAACACARTGAATTTGCTTGACAAGCAGGAGTGTGACAGCAGTTTGGCATGTTTAAGYCTTCTTTTAAGATTACTCTTCCCCTAACAGTGGAAATGTAACCAAAATTTCTAGAGTGGGATTGAATTCTAGCTTCAGAGAGTGCTCTCTAGGCCTCAGAAGAACAGTGGTATAAAAATTACTAATTTGGCTTGTTTTTGTTTTTCAGCTAACTATCTACAGGACCTTYTCACAGAAAGCCTGGATTTTTCCTTAACTAGTCTGTCCAGTGAGGGCACCGGCTACCTAAATGAGCTGGTGAACAGYGCGATGACACTTGAAACAAAGGACACTTCTCTTGCCAGGTAGTTCTTCCCACTCTGCACCAGGGATGATGGTCTGTGCTGCTTCCTTCTGGCTTTTCAATTCRATGGTTTCAAACTGTACTTTCACACAGGACTTTTACTTGTCCAGCTTTTTTTTGCACCGCTTGGGCAACTTTAAAGGATGTGGGAACTGTGCACAAAGCTGCAACTCCTGATTCTCCTAGCAAGGGAAGTCTCTGAGGTYTGAAAGGTTAAATCCCTCTTTTTCCCCTCCTGCTTTTGTGGTTAGTGGCTGCAGGATGCTACCACCAGGACTTCTGTGRCAGGTAGCACAAGCTAGAGCAGCTTTCACACAGCTTAGGCAAGGACTGAGGAGCTGTAACTGGTGGCTCARTCTCAGCTCTTCTCCTTTCCCTCCCTTACCCAGCTTCACTTAATGTCAGGAGTTTTCCTTAGCTCAGCCACAGAGAAGCAGTAGCTGTTAGTCTGCTCTTCCTGGGCCCCTCTTCCTTGCCTAGCCTCACCCCCAATGCAGTGTGCTGAGCACTGGCAGTAAGGAAAGACCAAGATCTACCTTGGAATCCTTTTTTTTTTTTTTTTTTTAATGGTCTTCAGGAGCTTTGCTCTTCTAGCTCTTCTCCTGAGCCAGAGAGCAGGCAGCTATGAACCATTTGGGAGGAGGAGGAGGTGACTGAAGTACTGCTGGGCATGTCTCAAGGATACRTGTTTTCCGTGACTGAATACAGTTTCTCCCACAGGTGGCTTGGCAAGCCAGGAGTGGAGCTCTTGAATATGTCAAGTTTGGGGGTTATATCCGCTAGAATGCTAGGTCTTGCCTGGCCCTGCCACTACTCGGATTGCTGGGCCATTTCCTCTTCCAGATGAAATTGTTGTTAGTTAAGGGAAGCAGATATCCACAGCAACTTCTTTACTTTCCTCTTCTAAGCTAGCTGGCATTTGTCAGATGTGTCATAACATGAGAACAAAAACACAAGTCATTTGTGGAAAGTGTGGAAAAAATAATAATAATCCTGAGTTTCAGAAGAGCTGACTCCTGAACGTTCCTGCTGAATCTCTCATTTCATTAGTTTCATCTCTGCCATCAACGACTTGACTTGGGATCTGTATGACACGGAATCAAAAAACAGAGAAATGGAACTGGAATTGATCAGCATTAAGAAAAAACTGACTGCCGCGCTGGTGCTGGAAAAGCGGTTACAAGAGTGAGTAATGAATGAAAAAAGGGAAAGACGTGAGCAGTATTGCTGATCTCTGCGGTGTGGTRCATCAGCTGTGATCACTAGCAAGGATCACTGAATTTTCAGGTTTATGGTGCGTCTCTAATTCACAGTATTTGACATCATCTATCAAAAGTCATGTGCTATAGGCACATCCAGTAATCAAAAGAGATTTGGAGTACCATCAAACACATTATTTTAACCCCCAAATGGGCTAAAAGCAGTTGTCACATACGGGCTGGTGTCTTCCAYTGGTTGCTTTCAGCTGAGGTTGAAGATAAACCTGTTTTGCTTACCACAGTTAGTGTGGGTTTTGTTTTGCCTGCCTCCGTCATTTTGACAACAAAAAAGACTTCTAGATAAGAATCTCCTTTAACTAGTGCATGGGAGACTTAAAAACAAAAATTCAAATCCTTTCCCTAAAGGATGTAATCCGTTTTAAATGTTTGGTGAAGCATAGCGGCATCAACCTCTGCTTTGAGGGGACATTGGTCCAGATGATATCCGCAGGTCCCTTCCAGCCTAATTATTTTCTGATTTTGTCATTTAAAGCTGCAACTGTCGTGCTACTTGTAGCAAAGATACTGTAGCTGTGAGCTTATCCCAGGTTTGCCATGGCCCTTTTCTGATTTTAAGTTTAGATAGCTTAGCAGATCTCTAACTAATTAGTAAAGTACACAGTGCGTTACACCAAGTGTTACTCTGCTGTTAGGCAAATGGCCTTTGGTGGTCTGGAGATAACAGCTGTGGATGGTTCCACTGGAGAATCTTGCAGGGAAATTCAAGTGCTTTCTCTGTTCTCTCCCTTCTGGTGTTGGTTGTATTGCAGGGTTTAGCTTGACTATAGATGATTAAGAAGTATGTATATAGTGGTATCTCTTTGAATGTAAAGGTTTGCTTGCTTTTGTATTTTTTTTTTTAAGGGACCTTAAAAAAACAGAGGAACATTTGGAGGTAGAAAAAGCAAAAGCTGAGAGCCGATCCCAGAACTTAAAGTTCCTGAAAGACAAATCTGAGGATTTCAAAATCAGGATCAAGGCTGCTGAGGTAGATGGAAGGAATTTTCTAATGAGACCTTGTGAAGTGGTAGCGCAGCCATGGCTGGTTGGGCCCAAAATTGTACTAAGAGACATCCCTGGAGTTTCCTAGACTTCAGGACATAAGACTCTGGTCCTCTTAGGACTCTGGCTACCATGCTTTGGTTGTTCCTACTATGCTTTTTCGCCGTGACATCCTATAGTAGATGCAAGGACATATTTTCTTTCACAAAGAACTGCATTAGCTCAGATTACCTTGTATTTACTCTGAGGTACTCTAATATAAGAGTGTACAGTCAGTTAGCAGCAGAGCAGCTGACTCACTGTGGTAGCTTGTGGGTCAAAATTCTGAATATAGCCCTTTTTGAGATTAATGAATGGTTAAACATTGAAGACACAAGTTGTACTGTCTTTCCGTTCACCTTTCTTGCATCATGAAGGATGTGTGAATGTTTTATGTAATTCTTGGGTGCTGTCCAATATTTTGACAAATCGGAGGTGGAAAACATTGTATTAGACTAATGACACTTTATTGGGAAACCTCTTCCCAGCCTTTGCAAATGCTCTTCTCCCACTAGTTTTCTGGAAAGATCTGTTATTATTAGTATAAATTTTAGTAGTAGCTGATTTCATATAGCAGCTAGATCTACGGTTCAAATAGCACACGTTTCTGTTGTTGTTAGCAAACTGCGTTCCTGTTCTGATCAAAACGCAAGTTAGCGGCAACATCTTTCTCCTCTCTGTTACATTTTGCTGTCAGTTGTGTCTGCGTGGTAGGAGAGTACATACTGTACAAACTGTCTTCTCATTTGTAGGAGCAGCTTTCTGCCACAGGGTTGGACCAGTCTTTGACGCATCAGTCACTAGTGAACCTGTCTGAGGTAGGTCTTTTGGTACAAGATGGATGTTTCTGCAGTGGTACGGGCCCGTCTTGTTTGTTGTGTGGTTTCGGGAAATGCACTTTGTCATTTGACTACTTGAACAGAAAAAGAGGTCCCAAGAAAAATCCCATAGGCAGATACCTCTGAACTGAGGAATGTCAGATGGGTCTGTCTCTCCTGGAAGCATCTATGGGTGCTGAAGTTGTGCCTCTTCTTCAGGGTTAAATGAGCACTTGTTTTAGACTTGGGAAGAAGCTTTCCCTCTGGAGTGATTGAGCGGAACAACTGGAATCTTTATTTTGTTGTATTTTGTTTTTTTCCCCCTTTTCCACTTTCTGCCTTTGTCCGTAATTGGGCAGGTAGTCTACTAGAGAATTTTGTATAATAAATAAAAAGCTACTGAAGGAATATTTTCAGGGAATTGGCAGTCCCTCATCTGTCTGCTGACTCCGTGATCTCTGCTGTAAATGGTGTGGACAGTCTGGGGAATATATCCTGTTACAGGGTTGCCTGTGTTTTGGAAGTTACTAGATAAAATGACCCAGGTGGTTCCTTCTAGTATGTATGAAATAAACCCGCTCTCAAACACTTCTAAGCAGGGGGAAGAGGCAGTGTGAAGTCCAGGTTCTGAACTACTGTGTGCCTTCTTCTTGTGTCTCTAAAAATAACATTTTTGGATGTATTGTAAGCCCAGCAGGGTAATAAGTTAAAGGAAAAAGCATGTTTCTTGTATTACTAACCATTTCTTTTTTTTTTGGCTTTTCCTGCATGTTAGTTACTTTGAACAATGAAAGTAGCTATCCTGATTTTACTTTGCGGTTCTCATGAACCGGCGCTGGGTGGCAATGTTTACATTGCACAGTGTTTCAGAAGAGCACTAACCAAAACCCATTTGCTGTGGAATTTGACATGTTAAAAATTATAGGCAATTTTCTGTAGGTCTTAAGTTTTATCTGACCTTTGCCTTCTAAAACCTGAATATAAGGGCAGGTTTGACTCACTACCGTTCCTACATCTGCTTTGCTGAGAGCTCAGTTAATTGGGCGGCGTGGATGACTTCATCCTCATAGCGCATTTTTTCCTTTAGGTTGATTATTTATAGAGGGTTGAGAGCTGTGGAAGGTGCTCGGTTTTCAGCCCCAGAGAGAAATTATCTCCCCACGTTCATCGCGTGAGCAAAGCAGTGCAAGTGGCAGGGGAATCTTTCTTTGCTGCCACATGTGCAAAGCCCTGTTTTTACAGAGAAGCCACAGGCATGAGAGCCTCGCTCCTTCCTTCCTCACTTCTCTCTCCTGGCCTACAGCGAAGTTGCCACCAGAAGGCCACTGTCTGGTGGATTTTAAGTTAAAAACCTCTCTCCTTTCAGGGAGGTAAGATCAAGTGGTTATAGTGTAGGAAAAAAAACTGTATATTTTCAAAAAGGAAGAAAAATTAATTTATACCTCAGGGTTAAATCTGGGCTGGGTTTGACTGACTGGTAACTGTGATAACTGAAAGAATGGTAGATCTTTATTTTTCCGTAGCTTTTGAGAAAGATCATCAGAGCTCTAACCAACGTGTGGATTCTGAAATGCTGTAGATAATTGTAGATCTATTTCATTGATTTGCATCACTTACACAAGTAAGACGGTAGAATAAAATCTGCTGCTTTGCTCTGTTCACAGAAACTGGCTGAATTAGAGCAAGAAATTGTGCCTTTGAAGACGAAACTGGAGTCCTACCTCGATTTAACTCCTGTAATTATTTTTTCTCTAGTCTATTGTATTGCCATCAGATTAGTTTTAATGGAGTTCAAAAGGTAAAGGTTATTGTTGCAGTGGTTTCAGTGGACAAATATTTGCCGTTTTAAATCTCTACAGGTCTGTTAATGAACTGTCTAAACAGAAGATTATACTTAAACGAAAGGCTATTTATTTCTTGATGAAAAACAAGAAATTAAGTGTGTCTACCAAGTAAGCTGTTTTCTTCTAACAAAATGCATAGGAATGTGACAGGAACAGAATGGCTGGGTGAGCTCAGTATCAAGGTGAATTAAACAGAAATTAGACAGAAGTTTGGAGGAGGAAAATAAAATTCCGTAGTATAAAAATATGTGTAAAATTTACCAATAATTTTAAGTATACCGACTAGGCTGTCAGTATGGTGGACACAGCCCACATGCAGAGGTTGAAGCTCTGAGCAAGATTTAAAAGATTATGAAAAAATACCCAAATGTAGGCTCTGATTCCTAAACAAGAACTCTGTCTTTTGAGTACTGGCCGCTCCATCATTTCCTTTGATCTCTGTAGAGGGTGCTGGATGCTCAGCTCTTCAAAAAAGCAGGTCTCATTTAGGTAACCGAACTGCTGTTTTGAGAGCCCTTGTCTGTGTATCTCTTCCTCATTTTTAAATTTTGGCTATTGTCATTACTGGTCACTGTGTTAGGAATTACTCTCAGGCTGGCTCATGAAGCACTGTTTATTTAAAGGACTTCAGTCATTTCAAATTAGGAGAACCCTTGCTGCAAAAGGTTTTCAGTTAAGGGGACTTCTGTAAACAACTTTACAGAGACTTAAAGAAATTGTGGGTAAACAGGAATTGTTTAGTCCATAAAACAGAAGGCCTTGGCTTTGCATCAAGTCTGCACATTTTCCACTTGTAATGCTTGGGASTACTGAACACCAGTCTTTCTCATTTCCTTTGAACATTGCCCTTACTTTTACAGATGAGTATTAAGGACTTCCCTCTTTGGTGTTCAGAGGAGATGTGGCAATAATTGGGGAGGACTGTGGAATGGATTTTGGTTTTATTAAATAAACCTGTAATCTAGACGGTCACAGTTGCATTTAAGTTACCGGATACGGCCCCTGTTATCTCCATATCTGAGCATCCAACAACCTGTAGTATAGCTAACCTCTTAATTCTTCTGTGTGAGAAGAGAAAAAGACTTAATGTTTTTATGAATGGGGCAGAGAAACCAAGAGACTTGTCCAAAATTACATAGAAAGTCTATGATGAATTAAGTCTCTTTTATTATAGATTAGGGACCTGCCTGTTGACCACCCTTTTCTCTTCGCTTTCTCAGTCCCTGCGTTGAGTTCCTGCCTCTAAACACATTTTGCTGCAACCTAGCTTCTCCTTCATACGGCTACTGCTTTCCTTCTCCTACAAGAAAAGGATGAAGGGAGAGGGTGGGATTGCTAGTCATTTAATCCATCTTACTCTGAGAGGCAGCTGCCACGACTTTCCTCAAGCAAAACAGGCCATTCAAATTGGATTAGGTTCTTCAGTTCCCTGCTGCCCCTCCATCTTGCTGTCAGTGGAGACAGGGAGGGCCCTGGGGCCTCCCTTCTGGTGCAGGCAGAGTGAGGGAGAAAGGCTTATCCTTGCACGCTGCTAGAAGCTTTTTGTGCTTTGGAAGATTCATGCCTGAATATATTTAAAATCCAGTTCCTTGGCTGGCAGTTTTGGGAAATTCGTAAGTGTTTTCCTAGATACTAGGTCTTACTAAACTTTAAAAATGTATGTGACCACCCCAACCAAAATGATGTTAGTCTCTTGATGTCAGTACCTTTTGCACGTGAACAGTGTATGGAAAACTGACTTCATTGTTCCCAAATTCCCCTACGGCATGTCATTAAAGTCTTGCGGTGATACAGGGACTCTGTGTTCAAGCTGAAATACTGCTTTTTATGCCCTTTTCTCTCTTTAGAATCCTTCCCTTGCACAAGTGAAGATTGAAGAAGCAAAACGAGAACTGGTAAGAGTTTTTATTTCTCATAGAGACTTAAATGGGTGCTGTCATTCCAAAACAAGCTATATGCATTAATTGGTTGTGAATTTATCTACCTTAGACTGTAGTCTTAATGATCTCCAGAGGGAAATTTTACTTTGGTAAGGTAGAAGCCGTGCATATTGGTAGGAGGAACTGTTGGAGGGATGAAGCCTAAAGCTACAAAGGCAGTCAGGCATAATGATACCAGTGGGGATTAAGCAGCTATATCCCTCTGGATTTTGTCTGCCTCACCTGCCAGAGTGTGTTTTCACTCGTGTTGCAGCTTCTTGGTCCCATGACCTTCATGAATCCTCAAAGGTCAATAAGTCCTATGTTTTATTTAATAACTACCTTGTGGCCTGCAATATAGACCTTCCCCTGTAAAACATCATGCCCGATTCATCTGTGCTTGTGTAACCTGCAAGCGTGATTGCTGGGAAACGTTTCATCTAAAGCTGTTTTGGAAGTTCATGTGTAGCTTTTCAAGGTGAACTGGGCCCAGTTCAAGCTCAAAACCTGTCTTTATGCCTTTGGGCTACGTCCTGCTTGCTTGTAGACACAGTGCAGGGTATTCGGTGATAAACTCTAAAGCTGTGATCAGAATCATGGTTACCTGGGAGTATTTGGTACATTTTTGGCTGGGGTTGCTTGGGTTGGTGAGGCACCTGTTTTTGTTTCAGAAATATAAATCCGCCTTCGCAGCATGAGGCTTTTATCAGGTCAGACTGCTCACTGCTGGACTGAATACCTGTTCAGCTTGAGAGTCCCACTGGGGCACAGTATAAAGGCCATTCAGCTTGTTTAGCCCTTCATTTTGTGATTTCTTTGTAGTTCTTAGTAAAAAAATTTTTCCTTTGCGTTGTAAGCTTAGTAATAAAAAAAAAAGCCTCTGATTTACCAGCATTCCTTGCCTGTGTCATGTTGCAAGACATTGAGAGATCGGGGCATGGAGTTGCATTTCTGCTCAGCCTGGTAGTTGTTTCTAAAAACATCAGCTCCAAGGAACGCAGGGCAGGGCTTCATGGACTGCTGGTGTCTGAAATGCCCTGCTTGGTCAGTCAGTGCAACTGGAATGAAACTCTTTACTGCTRTTGCAAAAGGTCTGATGACCATTGAGGCTAACAAACCTGTTTGGCTTGTTGTGTTTGTATACATTTGATGCGCAAAATGCCTCATTTAATCATTTAGTTTACTTTTGGAAATTGTACTGAGAGCAGTGCAGTACTGAAAAGCACCAGATAGCGTTGGGCCATTTTGTCCCTGGTCTTTGGTGCATTGCTAACCAAAATCACTTATATTGTCAAATTGCCATTTGCAGTAGTAGTGAGAACTTCCAGTTCAATACTGGGGTTAATGAGTGCTAATAGTATTCACGAGATCTGATCATTGTGGAAGTACTTGTCTAACAAGAATATTAGGAAACTGCTTTGCAGTCGCTAAGTCCTCTTGGTTCTCTCTCTTGCTAGGATGCCTTGGAGGCAGAGTTCTCGTCGCAGCTTGACATGCTGACTCTTTCGATGCCAGAGCCCAGCAAACTCCGATTCACCTGAAGTGGCCTGCGTGGAAGAAGATGTCCTTTCTAATTGTCTATTTGCACTAGTAAAACCTATTGGACTTCTAAATGTACTTTTGCAGCTTTCTGCCTTTCTCTTCTTGCTGTTGGATGGCACACTTGTGACCTTTCAGCAAGCATGCTCGTTTTTTACGGTTCGTGTAGCCTTGCATTTGTAATCACCTATTTTTCCATAAAATAAACCCCAAACGCTCTTGTTTCCTTAAACRGTTTTTCCATAGGTGATACAGCTCTGTAAGTGGCCTCCAGATGGCATCCTCGTCAGGAAATGTCCCTGTCAGGATTTGGTTGACCTTTTTGCCTCCAGCAGTCTAACTGATCTGGGAGTCTGGCTTCCCTCAGTCTCCCTGTCCAGGCTCTGGAATGCATTTTTTTTTTTTTCCCCCCCCAGGGTCCCCTCTTTGGTAGTGCAAATATAATATGACAGACTCTTTACACCTACTAGATCATTGGGGTTTTYGCTTCTTTATTTTATTCTGCCTTGTCAGCTCAGAACTGAGGACACATCAAGYTTTTCCACCCATAGCATGTCTAACATTTACTGAGTTTGTGAAGACAAATTCTAGACTTAGGTCTAGAGCACATGTAAGTTTGGGCATTTTGGGCATCAAGAAATTTAACTGCTCCTTCCCATTAAATGTCTTCAGCAGGGATTTGATATATTAATCAAAATGACTGATATGGAAAATTGATCTAGGGCTCAGAATAGTAGTTCCCAGTGCCTGAGTCCTGCAGTCTGAGACAGCCAACAAAGGGCAATTTCTTTTTTTCCTGTGAGATGGTTGTCTGCTTTCTTGGGAACAAGCTGAGCTCTGACTTATTTCACATGGGTCATAGTGCAGGCTTCACGTGGTAACAAATCTTACCTCTTGTGCAGGTGGGTAAAAGCTGAGATGAAATGTGCCAGCATCAACCTCCTAAATATCCATAGTGTCTTTGCAGTCTGAGAAAGTGGAAACCCATTGTACCAGCCTGTAAGGTTTGCCCTTGTTCAAGACTTTAAGTTTACTGTTGACAACTTTTTTATTTTTTTTTTAACATTATAAATAGCACTAAGAAAGTGGTAGTAGGAAGATAGCTTTATGGATAGTGAAGTAATAACTTTAGAAACAAAAAATGGGCTTTACAGTAAGACCTTTCTAGGTCTGAAAATACATGGGTATTTTTGCAGATCTGCTGTGGGATGTGATCATTTTTAACATAGGCTGTCCCTTCCCACTCTGTCTCTTCAAATAGGTCCCTAGAAGCCACTTCTTTCCTCCACACTAGCCATAAACACCCCCAGCATTTAAAAGCTGTTTTGTACTAAAAAGCAAGAGTCCTGTGGGAAGAAGTAAGATCTATAAATAGTGGCAATACTTAAGGATCAAGCACAGACTGGGCCTCTTTTGTAGTGGGCAGTGTTCAAACAGCAGTGATGCTCTCTTGGTGACAACTCGTAGCTTCGTTTGCAATTAGARTCGCAGAAGATTATGGTAACGGTATGCTGTGTTGTGCCTGTCCCCAGTAGCTGTTAGTTACTTCACTGCAGGAGTTAGTCTCACTGATTTGTAGCAAGGGATATTCTTTCAATTGCTTGATCTCTTTCCTTGAAGCAGTAAGACTGTGGGATCTGTATCGATGATAATGCTTAGCTTGGGGTGCATCCCTGTGATGATTTCTAAGAACCTGCAAACTCAGAACAACGCCAGGCTGAGTAAACTGCCACGGTCTCGTCACGCTGTGGCCTTCCTCAGGTATTTCTTTCACCTTGCCAGGGAAAAAATTGAAAGATGCTCTGAAAGCCCATACTTCTGTAGGAATCTTCTGCTTCTTCCATATCCCAAAGGAACTTGCTGTTTAGTTTCAGGGTTTTTCTCATTAAAAAGTTAGGAAAGGATTATTTGCCTTCGTTTAATGACTATTTGTCCTCAATTCTTTGTAGCCTAGAAGTCAAGGTAGCAAGAGCAAGTGGAAGAACTATCTTTGTACAGGTGGGCTAAACAGGCTAAGGGGAAACTACCTCAAGGAGGTAACAGATGTGGGATGCAGAACAGTCATAGCAGTGTGGGACCTAGAACAGATACCGCCATAGCTTACCAAAGACCAGGCTGAAAAAGGCAAGATAGTGGTCTTTGAATCTGGAAAGAGCACAAACTGATCTCCTCTTCCATTGCGGAAAGGAAAAGAAGGCATAGACTTCAAAGGCATCAAAYGATATTTAGGTAGACATTGGGGAGCAGTATAACAGGAAAGCCCTTGTAAGGCCCTGGAGTTCATGGCCAACGGTGGTTAAGGTAACTTAATTACTGGAGGTTTTTAAGAACAGATCAGAAATGCTTTGCTTAAACATTTATAATGCTAGGGGAAGTCGATCATGCTTTGGCATAGGAAGATAGATTAGATGACTGCTTGAGGACGCTACTGGCTCTGTTTTTCAATGAGAGCCTCAAGATTTATTCAGCTTAGCATTAGACAAAGACCTTTTATTGCCATGTGTGTTATCAGGACTCCAGGCGTGGGCAGATGTCCCAAGGCTGTGGCACCTCCCTTAAGCACCACCTAATCACACAATACAGCCCCAGGTGGGGACTTTGGGTTTCTTCCTCCTGCTGTGCCCCTAAGGCTCTCCCTCGCTTCCCAGCTTTGCAGAGCTGACCACAACATGCAGGTTATTTCACAGTATGTGCCAGGGACCATATGCTGGCAAATAGCCTGACTATGGCTGTCAGCAGGGCTGGGCTCGGACCGAAGAACTGTCCAAAGATAGCTGCATTTTGCTTGCTCGCACGGGAAACGTCAGGAGAAAAAATATCCAGCAGCTGCATCCTAGCCACGGGCCACAGCTGAGCCGCCTGCAGCACATGCAGCATAAATCAGCTGCCAGTTGTCAGCTTATACAGTGCYGCTTTTGATAGATAAGGGGAAAGTTGAATAAACTAGATTTATGCAGCCAGTGGACTTCAAGTAAGATTTCTCAGCTCTTCAATTACACATTTGCATGGACAGAGCTCCTTGCAGAAGGGTCAGAGGCGCCTCACGGCACCGGGGTTACTTTAGGGCGATCCAGCTTTTTCGGCACGGGGATTGGACGCCGGTGCGGGAACCCCTGGCAGAAGCAGTGGCTCACGAGTCTGAGCAGAAAACATGTGATTTTGGGCTTTGCCCTCTGCCCTGGCAGCTGCTCTGCATTTGCACGGGGGTCACGGCGAGCAGCGAGGAGCTGCCGCGCGCRGATGGGGCTGCCGGCTGGACCACTTGCCCGTTGCATATTCAGAAATAACTGCCCAACTGAGAGCGACACGGATGCTTGGAGAGCGTTTCCCTTCCTCCTTCAGCCCAAGTTTGGGACTAAATCAGGGGCTCCCGCGACTTGGGGGCAGCTCTCCGCTCTGCGGGAGGTTCAACGGCCGTAGCAGATCGCCGCGGGACGGCGGCTGAGGTCAGACCGAGCTGCAGACTGCGCTGCTTTGCTTGCAGAGCATGGAGGATGTGCACGCTTTATCGCAGCGCCTCCAGCTCCTCCGCCTAGAAAACACTAGCATCCAAATTCCACCCCCCCAAAAAGTAATTAGTTAAAATTAAACACTTAGGCATGTAAACATATTGGTCAACCTCAAGTGAAAACATGTATAAATGTATCAGTTTTACCGCAAAGTGACATACTTTTCTTATCAACTTAACATTTAACTTAATAACTGCTTTAGAAAAAAAAAATAGAATTACCCTCAAATAAACTAAGCGATATGGATTTATTTAAAGAAAACATTTGGGTACTAAAACAAGAATAACAACAGTTAAAATGCTAGAGAAATATAAAATATATGGGGCAAACTTAAAGCTATCAAGTTGAAATACATACTTATTTGACAACTCAAAATTCATTGAATCAAACAACGTGGGTGGAAAGTGTTTTGGCTGTATGTTTTGGCTATATTTTAGCTGGTCTGTATTACAGAAATTTTCTTTTTGTTGCAAATGTTCCACTGCAATTTTTTTCAAGCTTCTGTTGACTGAAGTGTTGACAATTTTTTCATTTGCATCAATTCTTATTTTAGTCGATATAGAATAATAATCCGGAATCTTTGCCATTAAGTAAATTTAAGATATATTAAAGTCATTTCATATTAAAAGAAGTTGATTCCATTTGGTAATGTCTCCAGTAAAACACTCCAAACAGTCTTCCATTTGGGGAACTTTTAAACAAATACGAATTCAATATGGCAAAATTCCTGTAAAAGTACTTCAGATTTTTGTAGTACTGAACAGAAGTGTGACTTTGGTCCTTATAGGTCTGGGAAAGGTTTTGTATTTCTGAATTATTCATTGAGTTTTTAAATTACTGCGGAAAACCCGAAGAAGCACTAGTAATCCTGGCCTGCTCGGCTTTGCGCGCTGCAGGAAATCCTGCAGCGTTGTATCTGAGCGCACGGTTGCCATTAATAACTGAAAGCAGCTTTAGAAACGTTTTATGTTTTCCTGTACGCCGACGTCAGGAAAACAGCTCCGCGCCGGAGCCGGCTGGGAGGATTTCTGCTCCTCCGCGGCAAACTCTGCTCGGGTCCTGCAAGAACCAGCTCTCGCTTCGACACGGGCCTGCTTGCTCCTTCCCCTCCTAGTCCTCCGGCCCGTCTCCCCGGGAACTCAGAACCATTTCCCTGCTGTTTCTCCTAATCTGGCATTTAAAGTCTCAGACGATCCAGGTTTGACCCAGCGTCGGGAGCCCGAGCGCGCCCTGGCCCTCAAATACCCATTTTGGGCTATTTTCCTCGAAGAGGCCCGTACCCGCCCGCAGGGCCTGCGCCGGGGGCGCCCGCGCGGGGGCGCTGCATAGCGCGGCGGGCGGCGGCCGCTCTGGCCGGCGCTCTCCTGCTCGGCGGCCSCGGCTCGCCGGAAGTGACGCCAGGCAGCGGAGCCCCGCGGCCTCCGGTGACATTTTCTCTGGCGTCGGGGGCGAGGTGATCGCCAACGACACCGAGTTCCAGCCCGA
>NW_020451171.1:2705452-2760398 GCF_003343035.1 Apteryx rowi
GGGACGGACGGCGGAGCCCGGGCTCGCCGCCGTTTTCGTGCCGTAACCTTGCCCGCGGTCCCCGAAACGCCGCGCAGCCCCGGCTCTCGGGAGCAACTTCTCGTCCCTCACGCTTCTTGATACTTGTGTCGCGCGTTATGCGGTCGTTTTATATGTTTTTTTTTTTTTGGGGGGGGGAGAGAACCTCACAACCCTTTGAAGAGCAAGGCGTGTGGCCTCTAGTTTTATCCCCCTTTCGTTTACCTGGAATGATGGGGGCTTATGTATTTTTTTTTTTTAATGGAAAAGTTCACGTCGTTCGTGCCTTATCTAGCCCGAGTTCCCCTGAGCGCCTAACGCCTAATGGGTTGCAGATGTGGCTCTGAGCGACGCGGCAGCCTGAGGAGAATGTAACGTTTAACCGTGCTACTGTGCTCTTGTTTTTTTTAAAAAGAAAAACTAGTCGGAGCGGACTTGTCACGTTTGAACTCGCCTCCCAGTTTCAGTACTGCAGTGTCCTTTGCGTTAGGATTATCAGGCCGCTTTTTGAAAGACTCCGTGTCTTTTGTAGGGTCATTTCTATAGCGGGTAGGAAGAGCTTTCAGCTCTGTTAGGTAACGTGTCTAGTTATGCTCGTGTCTTGGTTCCTTAACAGTGAAAGTAAACTACTTGTGTTAAAGTTCGTGTGTCTTATTGTCTGTGATTTGATAAGTGCAGTAACTTAGTTGTACAAGGTCTCAGTTATGACTAGTTATGTATCTAAAACTAGTACCAAGTACCTAGCTGCATTTCAAAGGCTGTAAGAACTTTACGGAGATGCTATGGTATGAAGTGTAAATCCTGTTGGGTTTTTCTTGTTGTTGTTTTTTGTTTAGCTGACCTCTAATTCTACATTTTAAAATCAGGGAGTAATAAATCTTGGAACTTTTAGGTGTCTCTTTAAAAATGTAAACTTTCTCTTAAATCCCATAAAAGAGCTTTTATTTAGATTTGTCTTGTACTTGTGAAACATAATAAGGTTAAATAGTAGCTTCACTTACAGGCAAGAGCTAGCGTGTTTCTGGTGTTCAAGCTAAAATTTTAAATGCAGGCAGTGTAACAGGTCTCCCCTTATATTTAAAGTTTGTTTAGCGTTCTAAAATATTTGTTTTAAGGTATTTTATGTTGAAAAAATCTATTTAAAAACTTATGTTTGACCTCAGTGGTGTACCATGTACTCAAAATAGGTGAAAACTGGATGTAGCACGCTCTTCTTTTGAGGCATTCATCTTGTGGTTCTCCTGGCCTAATTAACACCCGTAATTGCTGTTTCTGTGATATGAGTGCTAAAAAGCAGGCAGGCAGAACGGTACAGCTTCCCCTGTTGCCCCGGACAAGGGAAACATTGCCTCATGGAATGAATTCTAGGTTTATAACAAACTTTAAGTAGAACAGTAAATTATTTGGGATGTTTGGTGGTCCCAAACGTTTTCCTTCCCCCACCTCATTGAATTCAGATCACATATGAACACATGATGCAAAAGCAGTGAGAGGATAGTGAACTCGGCTGTTCAAATGGCAGTCTTTTGAGTGTCATTTTCTGAGTTCTTCACACAGTGAGCAAGCTAGAGAGATCAAGTCCTGGCAAAAAAATAAAAAATAAATAAAAATAAATACTCCAGAGAGGATGGTTATGTGCCACTAAAGACTAATAAGCTGTTGCTTTCTGTGATTCTGGCATACCAGTAATGCTGGTTCTGTGTCTAGATGATTAAGAAGAGGGACGGGGGGGATGATGGAAGGTAGTACGTGAGTATAGGCAGCTGGTATACGTTAAAGTATGAGAATAACAGTTCTGACTCATTTTGCAATAGTCGCTTTTTTAATTATAATGCGTCAACTATTTCTGTTTGCTCTTCAAGCTAATTACTGGTTGGCTAGTGTATAGCCATCGCAGAAGAGGTGCAATGAGAAATTTGTGAGAAATCAGGAAGAGGAAAGGACTGCGGTCTTGCACGTTCAAGCGTATGATGTGTATTGCAGTGCAGCCTGGCCACCTATGCTCGCGCTTGATAAGCGTACAGAGGCTGCCTGCTTGGTAGAAATTACAGGACGCAACCAAGCTGGGAAACGAGTGGATGCCTCGAACGAGTGGAGGGAGGGAAAAGGGGAAGTAAGGCGAAGCCAGCAGCAAGGCAGTTAAGAACAGTAGAGAGGCAGTGGTCACAACACGTGCAAAACAAGCACTGCTTCGACTGATAAAAAAGGAGGTAGGAAGGATGTTTGTGTGCGTTTGACAAATGGGCAGATCACAATGGCAGCTGACAGTGTGGAGGAGGTCGGGATTAATGAGATGAGGTAAGATAAGACTGGATGAACAAAGAGCAAATATAGAGAATCATGAGGGGCTTTGAACACTAAGCATTAGGGAGATAAAGTTGGTGTAACTTGATCCGGAACGACGAAAAATTACTATCCTGGTTGTCCTGATCCCTATCTCCTTGCTGTTTATTTACCATTAAAGCGCAGGCTTCTTTGCCTTGCCTTTAAAGCCATAGCTGATTTTGTTCACTTTCTTTCCTGTTTATATATAATCACGTTGACTCCCTGCTCACCAAAGATGCATGTGCCATCTATGACCCACCTGTATATCAACATCTCGCATAAAAAGCTGTTACTTAGACAGTAGTCCCTACGTACCACGCTGCAGACTATATTAGCAATGCAGAACTATCTGTTAATCCCCTCTGGCTAAAATATTGCAGTTAAAAACTTTGAAAATTTGAAAGCTTTTCAAGTAAGTAATTTGTAATTGTTTCAAGCAACCTGTATTTCATTTTCTGTAACCTTTCAATGTTAGTATTTTGACAGTCCTTGACAGAATTGGGTCTATGGTCATTCTCAGCTTATATGTTTTTATCTGCAGTTGACTAAATGACTTATAAAGCTGTAAACGTTGACAGAAACTGAGCAGCAGATTTAATAGCACATTTACTAGATCAAAGTGAAAGATTTAAATACCATAGTTGCAAGAATATAACCCACACCTCAAAACAAGGTCTCTTTTTTCTTTTTTTTAAAAAAGTACTAAAACTTGAAAATCCTTGCTGACTTGAACATGATCAGTAGCAATGGGAACTGAAGATGAAGCAGTAGTGGGAGAAAGGGACAGGCTCGGTATTGGGAAAGAGTTCTGGGATAAAGTTGTGTTGTACACTGCGTGTTGCTGCACAGTTGCAACTTGAGGACAGCCTAAAGCTTGCGTGCAAGGAAGTAAATCAACTTACCATTTTTGTCTCATTTCTTCGGAATCCAAGTTAAGCAGGGAACCGTCACTCTTGCTTTTAACTTTAAAAATCTAACTTGAAAGCAGCTGAACTGTTATGGCACTGGAATCAGCTGCGACAAAAATTATTGCATGGAACTTTAAGTCTTATTTTCATTGTAATTTGTGTTGTCGTTCTGTCGCATCTTTGTTCCAGGTTTTTCATGCATAATACAATTTGGAGTCTGTGAGTTGAGAGGTAGAAAGTAATTCCTACAAATGTACAATTCTGAGCAAAAGGAAAACATGAATAAAGAGATTTTGTAAATGAAAATGTGGATATAGCATGAGTACTAACCTCTGCAGTTGTTTCATCATAACAGTACACCTCTGAGCTAGACTGGTGTGACTGATACCCTCTGCCACTTATTCAGTGTTATTGCTGAGGGTTAAAATTTAAATTTGTGGTTCCCTGTTCAGGAGTCAAACTTGTTAGTGTTACCTCTTTACTTGTCTGGTTAGTGTTAACAGAGATTGTATGGTATAGTGATTTCTTCATGGATGTGACTTTGTTTCTACAGTTCAGGTACATACTGTTTACTCATTCAGACCCGAAAATGAGATGCAGCTCTGTCACTGAGGCGTTGCCGCTACACAATTACAGATGCATTACTGAATGCCCAGGGAGGTCAAGTAACATGCTCTGGTCGTGTGGTGAGTTGGCTTTAGATCCGGGATGGTCCAACATCATACCCTTTCTGTGTAAGAGGGTGTTCAGGGTTTTATATCGGTTTGACCATGTAGTCTGTCTCTTGAATGCTCAGTAATTTATTCAAGTAGCAGAATAGTACACAGGCTTTAGCCGTATCGCAGCTTGTGATATTCATTTGCCAAGAAGAAAGCTTGAGAGCTGCTGTGACTTAATCTGACAGCTTTTTAATCAGAAGCAGAACAAGTGGTCACCTAATTAACTGGAGGTATTTAAGACACTTTCAAGCTGGCGTATTGGTTTCAGTATAATTGAGTCATAGCTTTGGATTTATAGTGAAACTTCTCCAGTGTCCAGTAGAATCTTGTTCTGCTTTCACACCTTAAAATTCCCTGAAAGTGGGCAGACAGAGCCTGTCCATGGTTGGATAACGTTGTTATTGCTACCTTTCTGCTGTAATGTCTTATTTCACAGTGCTTGATCATTAGTCTTGCAAGATTGTTTTAGAGAAGGCAGACTTCATTTCCATTCATCTGTAATGGGTAGAGACCAAGTGACTCACTCGCAGTAGCAGAGCTGGGAATAACAGCGAGCCAGACTTCATAATACCAATTGTCTGTGAGATGATGTAGTTTCTACCATTTCAGTAATTTGTTTTTCATTGCGAGTAATACATTTCCATGATACCTGTTTAGGATTGCCACTGTATGATCCAGTAATACTGTAAAACTTTCTTCTGGAAAAAGCCAGCAGCGCATGATAGTCGTGTTCAAGTCAAGACAGTACTATTCTGTTGTACTGTGGCTTTGTAACCAGATATTGACTGCCTGTTTCTCGAGTCTGCTCTCCCTCTTTTTGCTCTCTGAGAATGGCAACTGTTGCTCTAGAGAGAGCCCCAAGTATCTTGGCAAAAGCAAAATTTTAGGGAAAAGTTGAGTGATAAAAGGTGGGTTGGGAAACTGTCTACTAATTCCGTGTACTTGCTACTATGGTTGGGATTACAGTGTAAGATAAGGTTTTGTTAGACACTGTCTCCTAATAAAGTAAGTTGAATACAAATACCGATATCCTGAGGCCTCATTGTATTCAATAAAATGTCTTTTGGAGATGAAGTTGTCGTTTTGGGGAAGACTGGACTTGTAGGTAGCAGTGCCCATGAGCTAAGCTACTGATTAATACAACCAGAGTTGTTGTCGATAGTTGTAGTCCCTCCAGAACTAGTAATACCTTTTGATCAGCACTAGGCAGAATATGTGAGGAGTTAGAAAAAACATTCCTTCATTTTCAAAGGCCTGTAAGGTGAAGTTTTATTTTTCCATGATTTCAATTAATAAGTCATCTTAAAGGCTATTCACAGGCTTTGGATCCCAGGCCATGCTTCATCTACAGCCTTTATCAGCTCACTGTAGTAAAATCCAGAAATTGTTGAATATTGCAAAACCGTGCTGGGGAAATTTAGTGAGTAGCTTGTCACAGTTAGCTGATTTGTAAGGGTTTATGAGGCTATAGACCTCATTTACCTCAAATTTAAAAAAGCTGGTTTTATAACAGACACTTGATTGTGTGTGCATATGTGTGTTGTACAAGGTCAAAATGTTTTTCCTCCTGTTTAACGTCTGTAGTGAATTTCGCTGTTTGTCTGTATGGTTCTCATCAAGCTACAGCAGAGGGGTGGTGGAATAATAAGACTGTGTTGAATGAGCAGAACGGGGTTGAAAAAATACTCCAAACTCAATGCTTTCACCTCCCATCTCTCCTTTTGCTGAGAAAGTTGTATGTGTTGCTAACTAGTAGTTTTATTCTTCGGAAAGCTCTGACAGTTGATCCTTTTTTTTCCCTTAAATAAAGAATAATAATGCAGCAAATCATTATGGGGTAGATAGTGTTTTTATTTGAGGGTACCTAAGGTTTTTTCATCAGCATGGCTACCTCCTAGTTTTATTTTGCCCTATTTATAGCTGATAACTTGTTATTCTCTTAGGTATGCTCATATTTGACTACAGCAATTAAATAAATGCAAAATCCTGTGTATGTTGAGGAAGGGAAATGTGTGTTTCCTTCTCTGCCTGTTGTCCTCTCAAAATGGAGGTCAGACTTCTTCACCTGTAAATACTATAGGAAGCATCTGTTAGTAAACATGGTGTTAGCAGCATTATTCGTAATGCACATGTAACTGGCTTTTGACCCTGTCAGTTCTGGTTTTGAAATACCTAAAGTAGATTATGCACGTTTGTAGAACCAGCCTGTATGTACATCATACTAATTTTTTCATGTGCCAAAAATTTATTATAAATGATCCCTCTCCTGCACTATACTTTTTCCTTGTCATGCTTTGCTCTACTTCCGTAACAGGTCATGTCGCAGTCTCACTAATTCTCCTTGTGTCCACAGACATCTATCTACACCTGACATGTCCTACAGGAATTTCACATTTTTGGTTGCGTTAGCTTCTTGGGGAGTCTCAGTGAGGAGCCATGTATTATAGGCTAAAGGCATAGACTAAAAGGTTAGATGTCTAGATCAGGAGTTAGCTGTGGTCTTGAGTATAATTCAGTCGTGCAGGTGCACTTTCTTAGCGAGAAGGTAGTGGGTTATATCCAGTGGAGTTATCCCTGTTGCTTACTGAGTCCTTAGGCCATGGTAGACCAATATCATGAATGCTTCCTTCGTCAAGAGCACTGTAAACACATAGCGACTATGGTATAAATTGTTAGCAAACTGTTGTACTCTGAAGTCCATTGGAAGATCTTATTACTGGTCTTAAAATGATTGAGAAGTTGGTATCAAGAACAGCCAAAGAGTAGTTAGTTTCTTACTGCCACTGGAACTGTCATAATTTGACTGAATGCAAATGAATTTACCTTTACTGATACCATTTATTTGTAAGTGCTATGCCTACTGCGGATTCATTTTACAATAATTAAATTTTACACTACTGACACAATTAAAATAGCAAATGAATAAGATTAATAGCTTGTGGATGAGAAAATGCCTAGAGGTCTGGGTTTAGGTTACGGGTAGAATCTGAACATGTCAACTAACTTCTCTTCTTCAGTTGACCAGACCATAAAATGGGTATGTCACTTCCCTATGGGACAGAAAGGTACTGGCTTTAGAGAAAGATATAGTACTGGTATTAAATTAAAATGTGTAGAACTTTAAAATACCTGCAGGTATATCTCTCATTTTCTGTGTATTAGCATGGAGTAAAGATCCATAAATAGGGCTGATCATAAAATACTTTGTAGCCTCGCTTGGTTATCTCTGTGTTAGATCATCTTTGCTGGAGACAAATGGATGTCGTAAATTCATACCGCTGCCAGTTCGGTGACGTTTGCCCTCGGGTAACTTCAGGAGAACGGGAGATGCTGATGACTCCCTTTGTCTGCTGCATTGGCTACAGAAGGAGCTGCAAAACGGCAGATTCGGGTTCGGTTAGGTAGACAGTACTGTTACTGAAAAGAAACGTTAGGGAGGACTTGACGGAAACAACGCTTATCTATTGAGTGTATCTACCCTCTTAATCTCAAGGATGCTGTAATTCTGGAGTGATGTTTTGCAAGATGAAGTGAATCGGTCCAGTGCTCTCCCTCACCTCAGGCCTGTTGCTGCTCTGCGGTGTGTGTTGGACCGCTCTCCTTCCTCTCTTTCCGGCCCTCCTCATTCCCTGAACTCATTCAGCCAACTAACCCAGCAGGAAACTCCCCCCCGTGATAAGGGGGAGAGCTTTCTTCTAGCAAGTTGAATTACAAAAGGACTTGATGGGTGCTAGGCGGCCCAGCGAGCAGGCAGGACCATCTCTTTACAGCGGCAGTGAACTGTTAGATTGGCTCAAGGCAGCTGGAATCTGTGTGCTGCAGCACTCATCGCTGCTTTGAAAAATAGCAGAAATAGCAAGGTACGGAGTATTCATCTGTGCCTGTCCGTGCTGGGCCTGCTTTGATTTTGCAGGAGACGGCACGTGTTTTTCCTGTCAAAGTTACCCTGCTGCTGTAATGATCTGCGGTTTGGACCTATTGGCAGGCAATACAATCTGTGATTACTTTCAGGATATTACAGATAAATGTTCTTAATAGCAAACACTCACTCTGAAGATCAGGATTAACTTGTTATTGGTACTCCCAAACAGTTTAAAATCTGGCTTTTCTGTGAGCTTTATTTTGTTGCCAATGGTAGAACAGTAGACAAACATTTCTTGAGAAGAAAAGCTCTGTTTATATAGAATGGCGTGAACTAAAGGAGGAAGCACAAAATACTTTATTTTGAATCATAAAAATGAGAAAGTGATAGAAAATTTTGTTAAAATCTTAGAAAAAGATGGTAAATCTGTGTGCATGTCCTCAACAGATGATCTGTGCAAACTAATACATGGCAGAGAGGAAAAAGAAATTAAACTTACGGCTTTCCCAGTGTTGATTTCTACCACTAGTTTTGCTGAAAGAACAGTGAAGACCTAGCAGTGGGTCTGTTAATTTTTTTTAGGGACAGAGTTATAAAAAGCTGCCCCTCTTCTAATTTAGAAGGAAGAGAGTGCTTTAGACTTAAATCATTGCCCACTTGAGAAAAGGGTCTCAGTGTGAGAAAGAAATTAGATTTGAGAAGGGTAAATACAGCCAACTTTATTCCTTTTTCTATATGCTAATGAATTTATTTTAACAAGGACTGTGATTCTGTGGGATTCCAGCACAGCTGGTGAATGTTTCTGGAACCCTGTGTACAGACTTGTAATCTAACCCATAGTTGGTAGCTCTATTTTATTTGAAAGAAGCAGAATGCGAATGTTTGTGTGCACTAAGCATTGCAACATGAAAACATGTATTTAAATGTAAATTGTTTTGTACTGACAAAAAATGTTGTTCTTCGAGGTTGCAAGCGACACTTCACAAACCTTTGTTTTAATTTCTATTCTTGTACTTTTTATTCCGTCTTGGATAACTTGTATACACAGCCTGTTGAACACGCAGTAGGAGCAGCAGGACCAGTTGAAACAGAGCATGAGTTTGATCCTTTCTTCTCTTTTTTCACACCTTGATTCTTTTACCATGTTGGTTGAGAAAGAGTTCTGTTTTTTAGGATTGCTACCAGGCCTGATTTATGAATCATCTGATAAAGAGCCAACTCCACTCCCAGAAATGTGCCTTAGGTAGAATTGTATGCTAGTGAGTCAGCTTCAGGGCAGCGTTTTCAAAGGAACGCTAAATAAATTACACAGTATCCATGTGGGGGTGGCTCAGTGTTATGAAAAATCTGCTCTAGAGCATCGCACATGCACATCCACACAAATTTGAGAGAAACATCTTGAGTTAAATTGAGTCCTGGTTACACTTCTGTTGTTTTAAGCACTTAGGTATGTGTTACACTTTTGTAAGAAAATAAAGGGCACGTTCTAAAAATGTACAGTGTCATTGGAAAGGAGATTTAAAAAAAGTGCAAAAGAGTTGTTGGGAAGTGTAGAAAGCACTGATACTTTCACATTTGTCTTGATGCAAATCAGCTTCTTCTGATAGAGAGCTGATTATCTAGACTGATTAGTTTTTAATACTTTCGATTGCTTAGATATTTTGTTCTTGGACCTATCTGTATGTGTTGTTAGTACTAGAATATTACAGGTGAGTTTGAATTAGAAGTGCATTGACTCTTAAAGGAGAGAAAGGCATTTCAAGCAGATAAAAGGTATGACAAACATTTCTGAACCTTCATCCAAAACCTCTGTAGGTGGTTCTTCATGTCTGGAGTTATTAGCACTTCACATCTTCAGAGTCGTGTGGTTTTCTGTCGGGGTGAACTTTATTTTGGTGTTTGCCAAAATTTTCCCTTCTTGTACTCTGAAGTGGTGAACTTCCATGGTGTGGTCGATTCTTTAGCATACGGGTCGTGCACTGCTACTGTCCTTCCCTTTCTCTTTGTCATTACATAGTCTGTGAAATCTGTGATTCAGAACTCATGCTGTTCTTGTCTGTCTCTTTACACTTTTAAAAGACGGCTATTTAATGTAATTTTATTGGCCTAAGTTGTTGTTACCTCTCTTTCTGATTTTTTTTTTTTCCCATCCAACTCTAGTTACACCAGTTAAATGTGAGATGATACAATCCACTGGTGATGGAAATAATTGCTTATGTAGATATGAGCCACTGTGCTCTTTAACATGCTGTATAAATGTGTAATGCTGTGTAAATTATATATATATTTAGAATTAGATTAGAATATCAACTTTTATGACATGAGCTGTGAAGTAGAATATCTTCTAGAAGGTTGCTGTTCACTGCAATTTTTTTTTCCTGATCCTCAGTGCTAAAATGGTATTAAAAATTTCAAGTATTTGGAATGTTTTGCTTGACTATTCTTTCCATTTAAACAATTGCTAGAACTGGCACAAGAAAGTTATATGGTCATAAACGGGAAAGAAGTGGTCCGATGGATTTGAATAACAGGAAAGGTGTCTGTCATAAACTAAAGTTACTCTTAAGGGCAAACTGCTATGGAAAACTGTTAGTACTTCTTAACTAAGAATCTCCCCTGTCCACAGCTGGTGAGAAAAAGGACTAGCTCACACTTCATTTAAGCTAAGCATTCCTTACAGTGAATCAGTTCAATAGCATGTAAGATGATAATGTACAATTAAGGTTAGGATATCAGAGTCTCTAGTGTTTCAGGCCTTATTTGTTCATCATGGGTAGAAATTCATTTCCTCCTGAAATGCCAGGATTTACAATTAGAAAGAAGAATATTGACTTTAAAGAGCATGTATACGTGGCCAGCTGTTGATTGGTAAAGAGCGCACGTGCCATATTTGACACTGTTCTCTGTGCAGTAGAACAAGTGACTTAATAGCAAAAACTCCACAACGGTTGTCCTTGAGGAAGCTGCTAATAGCACTTTGTTTGAATTTGACTTTTTTGCTTTTTAATCTGTTTGTATCTTCAAAAATCTCTTCTGGCAGCAAAGCTGTGAAGGAAACATTCAGTAGCCTCTAGTAACTTTAGTGAGAACCCATGAGTTTTACCCATCAGGTAGTTTGTCACCAGATTTCTTTTTATGTAAAGAGATGGCCTGGTTCTTGCCCTCCCGTGCCTATCCTCTTTGCCAGCTCTGGCAGAAAATTTCACTTGTGTTCTGGTTTTGTTTTCTGCTGGCTTAGTGAGTTGAGCCTAACCAAGAAGGGCTGAGCCAGTTTTGGTGCACAGGAGGGAATACGACTGCACGGTTATGAGTAGGCAGTAAAAGAGGGAGACTGTCCCTCTTCGTGGCAGCGAGCTTCAGACTAGCTCAGCTGCCTCTGCTAATGTCACCTTTAGAATCCGTCTGGATTTATTCACACACGTGCAGTTTTCATAATGCACCAATTAATATTTTATGCCTTTAGAAATAAGTCTGTGATTTTGCTCTTTGAAAATATTTCCTTTGAAAAGGTACAGTTAGATATTTCTTCTACATATTGGTATTTTCTATGCGTGGTTAGAAAATAAAATCATTTCTACCAGAAAAATCGAGTACTGAAGTTTTTATAGGAATTCTTTTTTTAAATCTTCAGTGCAATATCTGTGCATCAGAAAAAGGAGAATGACATTTCTGAGCAGTGTCTAATTAAGTATCCACTTGCGTCTGTAAGCGTCACAGATCATCTTTCCATGCTGTGTTGTTCTCATTTAAGTAAGAAACTGGTTGTTCTCTTAAGATTACCCTGAGATTACCTTTTCTAGTACTATTACCAGAAAAGCGAATGGCAAGGAAGGATGGGAGCATTTCAGTACAGTCTCTTTCTCCCTCTCTGGTTAATGCATTTCTCAAGCAGAATGAAGCAATACGTTCTTTTTCTTTGAGACCTGGCTTTCCTTGGCATGGATTCTTCTTTCCCAAGACTATCTACATTCTTCCCTACAGCAAAATCTGCTTGAGTCATGACAGATGTTTTTCCCCAAAATAAGTAAAGTTCCTTTTTTGTATACTTACTAATACTAGAATTATTGGTTTGGTTTTTATTTTTTTTATGTGCCAGTTCAAGAGATCTGGAGAGTACAGGCCTCATCAGAACAAGTGTTTTCTCCACATGCGCAGGAATAAACATCATTGTTGACCAGTGTCTGTGCCTTCTTCTCACTAAAAATATCATTCGCTTATCCCTGTGTGAGGGGAAGAAGACATAAATTCCTTAAAGTAGTACAGATGTGCACACCTCAGACTTCTGTACTTTAAGAGTATGGGAAAGATGCTGTCTGCCTCTGCTGTTGGTGTAAGTAGATGTGCTGTTGGACTGCAAATCAGCTTGGACTGAGAAAAATGTGAGCCTGCTGTTCAGTGAGATGGGGACCTGCTGACCAAGAGCAGGGAAGAGGCTGAGGGACTTGGTACCCTTTTTGCATTGGTTTTCACTGGTGAGGTCTGCCCTCAGACCTCGCAGGTCCCTGAGCCTCCTAGCAGAGGCTATGGGAACGAAGCAGTACGCACACTAGAGGAGACAGGATGTACTCAGGTCCATGAGACCAGAAGAGCATCTGGAGGCACTGGTTGATGTCAACCTGGACAAGGGGATGGGGTGCGCTCTCAGCAAGTTCGTGGACCATGCCAGGTTTGGGGAAGAGGCTGATGTGCTGGAGGGCAGGGCTGCAAATCAGAGGGACTTCAGCAGGCTGGAGAAGTGGGCTGACAGAAACCTCCTGAAGTTCAACTAGGCAAGTGCCAAGTCCTGCGTCTGGCGTGGGCTAACCCTGTGCAGCAGGACAGGCTGGGGCTGGCTGCAGAGAAAGCAGCTCTGCAGAAAAGGTCCTGGGGGGAGGCTGAACGGGGTCGGCAGCGCTTGCAGCAAAGGCGGCCAGCTGCACACCGAGCTGTGCTAGCAACGGCATCGTCAGCAGGGTGAGGGAAGCCGTTCGTCCCCTCTATTTGGCTCTTGCGAGACTGCATCCAGAGGGTGGTGTCCTGTTTTGGGCTCCCCCATATGTGAAAAGCATTGGCAGAGCACAGTGATATATGAGGAGAGGCTGAGAGAGCTTGGTTTGTTCACAGCGCCTTTCTGAAGCGGGGAAGTAGCCTTACTCTGTGCTACAAATGGGGTAAAAAAGCAGCACCTAGTGACACACAAAGCTTGCAACGGATCAGGAAGCTGAAGAAGGATTTTTCTGGATACAGAGAAGTGTCTCTAAACCATCCGTGCTCTCTCAGGCTATTCAAGTATTAATCGCCCTTGTCTGTAGAAATGTGTTTTTTAAAAACAGCAGATTACAACTTAGCATTGCTTTTTAAGTGTCTAAATTTTCTCTGAAGTGTCATAAATTTACCGTTTACTACACTTTTAAACCCATAAACAATTAGTTTCATACAGTTTATCTGTAAGCGGATGTGGTAATGAAAAGACTTTCCTTAACTTTATTTTGGGTTGAATTCCAAATTAAAATTTTGGTGGAAGGCAGAGCATGGAAGGCAGAGCATGAAGAATGAAGATTAAATTGATGAATACTGTATCTCTAATTAGGTAGTTAGGTACCTTTTTGGTTGTTAATGTGCAAGTTATCAATCAGCTAGATAGCTTGTTCTTAATATTTGCACTGAAGCAATGCAATTTTAATAAATTACAACTTGAAGTAAAATGTAGGATACTGGTGTGGGTGGATACTGTTTCTTGCTGGCAACCTGTATATTTGCTGCTGTTTTCCTGACAGGTTTTGAGAGAGAAACCAGGTCAGTATGTAGGTTCTCATACAACTAGTACCTGTATGAGAAACTCAAAGAGCACCTGAATGATGTATTTGATAGTGCTGATAATTTTTTTTTTTACATGTGACTCACATGATCGTTCTCTGTTGAGAGCAAACTGGTGTTAAAGCAGAGCTAATGTTTATAAAGGCCTTGTGTGTAGATGTGGGAAAGCCTGTGTTCCTGATGGTTTGGTGTCATTTCATGGCGCTCTATAAATGGCTTTGCTACATGCAGTCTGCTGTGATCAACTGGAAGAGCAATTCCACTGGGAAGGTTGGTTGTGGTGTTGCTCTGTAATGTTCAACAGCTGCTGTTTCAGCTCGAAATGACTGGATTTCTTCTATGTCATATTGATACTGTAAGTTTGTAAATTGCCTTAAGAACATTGCAAGTTTGAGGCCTTGTCCGACTGAAAGTTCATTTCTCATAGATCTGGAAACTGAACTATATTCTGGTCTGTCCAGGTAGATGACTCCCAAGTCTGGAAACTTTAAGTCTGGCATTGTTCAGGAGGACTAAAATTCTCCGTAAAATAAATTTGAAATTCTGTCTAAAAAAATTCAGCATATGTTGCTAATGATATTTCTTAACTCTTACTTTATAAAATTTAAATCAATATGTTTCTATCGTTTTTTTTCTCTGATCTGTTGTGATTGTTTTATTGAGATGAACTGCATTTTATGCAGTCACAGTACTATCTTTCATGGGTGCCCTGAAGGAAGAATAGTTTGGTGTAACAGGATGGGTTCACTTGGAAGAAGTAAATGAAGAGAACCAAAGTTATACTGAACCGTATTGTCTGTAATTGAAAACAGTGGTTTCAGTTGATGAATTAGGTAATATTGTGAGGACTAGGAGTGATTTATTTGTGTCAATTATTCTTACTGTCCTGTTCTTGTGCAGGTTGCTGTGTCGCTGAAATCCATATCTAGTTCACCCACTCTCCCAGACGACGTGCTCCATGCTCTGAGGCCCGGAGGAGCTTGGCGTTCTGAAATGAAGATGGAGGCGGTGGGAAAAGCAGAAGAACTCGTTGATTCAGAAGTTCCACCAAAGACTTCTGAAAAGCAAGAGACAGCTCCTGATGAAGATGGACCTATAGAACTGGAGACACAAACTCAGAAAGATAATGTGCCCGCTGTAGCAGACTCTACAGTGCTCTCCTCGATGCCTTGCTTACTGATGGAACTGAGGCGAGACTCCTCGGAGTCTCAGCTGGCGTCTACGGAAAGCGATAAGCCAGCGGGTGGTCGAGTTTATGAGAGTGACTCTTCTAATCATTGCATGCTTTCCCCTTCTTCCAGCGGGCATTTGGCTGACTCAGACACGTTGTCTTCCACAGAAGAGAATGAGCCCTGTCAAGCTGAAGCTGCTGTAGAGGGAGACCCTTCTGGGGTGTCTGGGGCCGCAGTCGGGAGGAAATCCAGGCGATCCAGGTCCGAAAGTGAAACTTCAACAATGGCTGCCAAGAAAAACCGACAGTCTAGTGATAAGCAGAATGGCCGAGTTACCAAGGTAAAAGGTCATCGAAGCCAAAAGCACAAAGAAAGAATCCGGCTGTTAAGGCAGAAACGGGAGGCAGCTGCTCGCAAGAAGTACAACCTGCTGCAGGACAGCAGTACCAGTGATAGTGACCTGACGTGTGACTCGAGCACGAGTTCATCAGATGATGATGAAGAGGTTTCAGGGAGCAGCAAGACAATCACTGCAGAGATACCAGGTAGAGGATGTTTTTTAAACTGAACTGTAACGCATCTGACATCGTTTCTCAGCTGTCATGCTAAATTAGATGAGTGACACTTGAGAAAAACCAGGAGAACTGCAGCTCTGTGTAAATTTGAAGACTGCAGTATATTAACAAGACATGGCAAATTTTAAAATCTGTTCTGAGGTTTCAGTGCACTTTTGCACGCCAGCAAAACATAGACATGATAGATTGGAGGAAGGACTACCTTTGAAGTTTGGAATTTTCAGATTTTTTCCTTTGTAAGCCTATATGAACTCCTGTCAGTGCTGTCAAATCCCATTAGATGGTGATAACCTAATAAATACGTTCTTAAGATAAGTGGCCAGCTTTGCTATAATATATTAAGACCACAGCTCTGCAGCTGTGTTTGGCATAACATGGCATCTCTCTTGCCTGTGTTACAGTAAGGCCCTGTTCACTATTGCACTTGTGCTGTGCTTTCAGCTCTGTGTTTCAGTGCATGACAAATCTGCGTAGCCTTATTGTAATTTACATTCTTGCAGACTGCAGCTGGTCACCTATTTTAGGACATAAATATGAATTTGTTTACACAGGTGCCCAAGCTATTTCCAATCCTAAATTTTTAACATTTTAGACAAAGGTATTACCATTTTCTGTGTCATAAGGATCTCTAATTTCTATAGTTTTAATTTTCTGGCACGTCCATGTTAAAAGATGGGGGCAGCAAATTATAGGGGCCTTCTCCTGATTTTATTAGCAAAAGAAAGATGATTTCTTCAAGTTTCTTGTCTGCTGAGTCTTTGTTATTTAATTAGCCCAAATGCCGTGGACAGGATTTTGTGTGACTTACTCTTGCAGCATATTATACCATAGCACCGTCATCATATGGTAATCCTCATATGGCAATCAAAAATAAAATCACATAAAAATAAACTTTTTGGCTTGCCAATTTTTACTGGGTGACATGCCTTTTTTCCCTTTTGTGCTAGAAGATTTTTAGAGATAAGTATCAGCTTCCTAGGGCAAGAAAATTTAAAGGAAAACTGCAATAATTAGTCTTAACTTACTAAACCAATATTTGCTAGCTGAATTAAAATATTAATTTACATCAGATTTTACAAATAACTGTCACTGTTTTAACTGACTTCGTTACAGTGAACGATTCTGGGTGTCACCATGAGAACTGGCATTTTCCCACATATTGCTAGGAAGCAGGTTTCACAAAGGAAGTTAATGTTTATTATTGGAAAGTCTGGGAAAGGCTTATTTCTCCTATAATTATTGTGTAGTAAAATTTTAATAGCGATTCTAAAGTTATTTTTACCAACTTAGTAGTTAAAGTCTAGCTTCTGACTTTCGTAGTTAAGTGCCTTGTTATTGACTATATTTACACTTGTTGGGCAATTAAGACCTGAGTTAAAGCCCATTGAAGAAAACTTTCTTTCATTGAATTTGGGGCAGTTCTCTCAATCCCTTCACCTTGAGAAACAATGTGGTTTTTATTTTTTTATTTTTTATTTTTTAAGTCATGAAGTGCCTTGTGACCCAGAAATGTCTCACATGGTATTTTCGGCTCTGCCCAGGTTTCTGACTTCCATTGCCTAGATACTTCTGAACTTACTCTAGGGTACTTCTCTGCATCATTAGGCTCTTTGGTACTTGAGCCCTAGGTGTTGCCGTGGGAGGCTTGCAGTGAAAAGGTCCCCTTGTAACGGATGGAAGAACCTGCTGATTTCGTGATTATTACACCAAGGCCTACTTCTGCATGGGATGCAAGATGTGGGAGTGCAAAAACCATCTTGGGGAACAGTGACCTGTATTTCTTACTTCATAGCTCATATCATCTGTCTGATACTAAATTCCACTGATGACATAAAAACTTTTGAACTGTCCTTTTGGTATTAGGTGCAATGTGTATCTGTCAGATTGCAGTTTTCCTTTAAATACGAACTAGTCTGGTTTGTGGGAAACAATCTCCAAGTACAAGAGAGAAATATTCTCTGTAGAGATAAGGGCAAGGTTGACCAAAAATGCATCCTCTGCTATTTGTGGGTTAATGAAACTTCGTGATCGCACTAGGTGCAGTGGAGCTACGAGCCTCGCTAGGATCCCTAGCTCTCCGTTGCAAGTGACTAATGGACAGATTCGCATGCCATCTGTGATCCCTCTTCTTGGAGCTGGCAAACTGCTTAAGTTATTAAATACTTTTTTCTGAATAGAAAGCCATTGCAGAGCACTTAGCATTACACTGTGCAATCCTCAAGGTTTAGGAAACGAACAACTAGTCAGAATCTAATACAGGGTAGCCAAAAGCATTATCTGAAATTCAGGCCCCAGGTGTCCTCTGAAAACAATCAAAAGATGAGAGTAAACTTCAGATTTAACTTAATACTTGAACTTCAGTATCAAGAAACTGCAGTGCATCTGTCAGAAGGACATAAGCATGAACGAACATTTGCTTTCACTTTTGAAAATCCGTGCATGTTGATGCAGAAGAGTAATACAGGTGGCCTGTGTTCCCCTTAGTCTAATCATATTTGGGCACTTTAGCAGTAATGTTAGTTAAAGTCTCAATGTAGCTTACTATGTGGACTGACTTTTTTTTTTCAAATGTGTCAATTGTCTGAAAATAGCTTTGCCAACAGAGATGCTCTAAAATTTTTAGCAACAGTATATTGTGGCCATCATCATATACGAAGACTATACAAATATTCCAGCTCTTAGCTTCTATCAAAACACATAATGTTACAGAAGACAGTTTGCTACCTGTGCGTAGTCTGAAAATTTAGAGTGACTCATTTGAGAATGCAGATGTCATGGCACTTAGCCTCTTCCATTGCAAGAGTGTAGTTATTGTTTCAAACCATCTATGTGACCGGTTCGGAAATATGTTTGGATTGATTAGTAAGGTAAGGAAAATGTTCAGTGAAATGCAGAAGGATGCCATGAACGTCAGTAGTGCTCCTGGCTTCATTTCATGCAAATCATGAACCAAGCAGTTGTGCAACAGTGTCAGTTCTCGCTGCTGTACTCGAATGTAATAACGCACATCAAAATCCCAACAGTCTCATTTTTCTTGACAATGGCTAAAGAGTTGTGGTGAGATCTTATTGGTGATACTTCAATACACATATTGCAAGATCAGTAGGAACTAAGCACAATGTAATATGGTATTCTGAACATCTGACATGCTGTCACTTTTTTATCTGAAAATACAGGTTCGATGTAAACTTCATGGACACTACTAAGAATCATTTCACTGACCTGAGCAATCACAAGCTTGGGCTCTTTAGTTCAGTAAATGCCATGATTTTTGAATTATTGAAAATTAGGAATAATCTCTTATATTTTGAAGATTGAGCCTCTCTGTTGGCATTTAGGATTTTCCTACTCTTTAACAAATACTAGATAGCATCCGCTTTGGGCAAAAGAGGATGATTAGTAATTCTTGAAATAGATTTCGCCAGAACTGTTGTTAAAAGTTTTTCCTTTTAAATGATTTCAAATTTGACCATGCAGATTAACTCTGAATAAAATTTGCATGAAAACAAGTCTGGATACCAGTATTTAGTTCTATGTAAACTCTTTGGTGGACGGCAGGGATTTTTAAAAATTCAAATACAACATGAAAAACACGTCATTTCACCACCACTGTGCTTTCTACAACTGAAAAAAAAAAAAATTGGAACTGAAATAAGCTTGGTTCATGTTTTAGGCTTTCAAAAGTCTGATAAAGTTTGCAGTTTTATGTTGAAAAAGGTGTTACGGCTCATTTGTTTAAAAAAGGAAGAAAGCACTTTTAATATGCAAGAATCCAGAGAGAGGACATAATACACGAAGTGGATGCTGTGAGCCGGTTTACCACCTCCTAAGATTTGTGCATAGACCTTGAATGAAGCATAAGGGATGAGTTTCATTAAAGTACCTTGGAATGAGTTATCCAAGAACAGGGAAGAACCTGTTAAGAGCAATTTGTAGTAAGATACTCATTTTAAAAATGTAGGGTAGCATAACAACGTGGGGTCCACCATTCCTGGTTAGAATGAAGGTGCAGTGTATTTTCTTAAACTGTTGCAGTGTTGGTTTTCCTAAATTAAGTTTGGATTTAGTCATTACTTGGGTAGTACGTAATAGATTCCATAAAGAGATAACATGGGGAATTTTTATAGGTGTTACTCTGCAAGAGATACTGTCCCGAAATTAAGATACGATCGTTATCGTACCTCTGCGCTTGTTAACTTCTTAACTTCTAAAACTATAGAGTTGTAAGTTTACAGATAGCAAAGGGACCAATGTGATAAATGCTAGCGTTTTAGTATTGTCTAAATGCGTTTTAAGACTTAATTGTATAACACTGAAGGCTACCAGTAAAGAAAAGGTCGACTGAAGCGTGTGACGAACTAATATTCTGTAATGTTTTAATTAGAGCCACAAAAGAAGTATTTGAAACAGATTGATTTGCTGCTACTAGTGTAGATATCTGCTGTGTAGATGTGATGCCTTTTTAAAAATGGTATTGCAGGGTAATATATATTTCAACATATAGTCTCTTCAGTTTACAAAAGAGTTTGTCAGAATGACTCCCACTTAAGTCTCTGATCTTGGGAGGAGATCCCTCATTAAGGGAGTATAAATAGAATAATCATAGTGGATGTTCAACACTGGGGGTGTTGCTGGTTGGTTGGTTTTTGGTTGTTTTTTTAAGCTAAAATGTAGTCAACAGGATCGAAGTTAATTGCTATAAAGTAACTTATTTCTGAGCAGAAGACCTGAATGCTGAGTTTTCAGCCCGATAGGTAAACAGATGAGAGAGAAGCCTTAAAAAGTAGGGTTTCTAATAGGTCTTTGGCCCCTAAAGTGTAGCATTGCTAGCTAGGCACCACTTGGAAATAAAAAGAATAATCCTAGGCTTTGTTTAGGTGTTACTGAAGAACTTATGTATACCTCATTTAAAAACTCCTATAAAGAATGTATTGTTTAAATAATACTGTAATTTCATATATACAGTAAAGTCCCAATAAAGAATTAGTGCCTTATGCTTTTATTAGTAAATATTTGCTTAGGTTGTGCAATGATTTCTCTCGTTCTTAAGATATTTTCTATTATTCTTAAACTAGGGGATCCCACAAATTTCAAGTTTACGTATTAAATTGTCAGGTTATATAGCTGCTTTGTGTAGTTTAATGTGATGCTTTTCTTGTTTTGAAATTACCTTAAGTAGTGTTCATGTATTAGGACAGCATGCACATTATTTATTATTCCTCAAAGAAGGTATAGAGCCTTGTATTCTTTTTATCTTTTTTCTTAAAAGACTCTTGAGTGAACTCTAAACTTAATATAGATACCGTTGCCTTTTCTTGTTGACACATACAGCGAAGCAATTAGGATGGCCTTGTTTCCTTGTCTGCTAAAATTGTTCGTGATAATCCCAACACCAATCACTTAATCATCTTTTTGATGGATGCAAGGAGAACAATTTCCTTCTAACTAGACCCAGTCCACTTTCTGCACTTGCTACATGAAATAACGCTAGAAATAACGCACTTCCAGATGGTTCATTTTGAGATTAGGGGGGAAAATCTAGTGCTTGAGAGCTTTGCTGTTGATCACCCTTAAGTGTTACGTGGGTTACTCCTGTGATATAGCCGTGTCCTTCTCTCAGCATGAACAGAAGCTGGTTTCCCCCTCATGTATCCGCCTAGTGCTCCGCATAGCTCTTTGTGTTTGTGTGTATATGTTTGTGCTGTATATTCTCTTCGTTGGTGTCTAGTATGTTCTTCCAAAATTAAACCAAGAGTGGTAAGGTTTGGGCTTGGCTACTTTAAACCCTGCAATTGCTATATCAGTCTTTATCTCTGTTACCTTGTGTACAATTTGTGTATGTTTATCAGTCCATCAGAAAAGAGTTCAAATATCTAAGTAAAGTGTACAATTATTTAGGTTTAGCAATTAAATGATAGTAGTTTGGACTGCAACTTAACAGAAATAAGCTTCTTGTCATTGTATGATGTTTTGGGTTTGAATTCAAGTAAAGATATCTAAAATTTCAAGGGAATTGGACTAACTAGATTTATAAAACAAATGAGACCTTTGTGACAGAATTGTCTGATAATTCTAGAATAAAAAACAATTTTGAAGCCAAAATTTCTAGTATAACCTCACTGGCTGTTAAATTATTACTAATTTTTTTCCTGGAAGTTAATGCTGTTGGTTAATTTGGTGTTTGCTAATCCCTCCCCCAGTGTCATATCCGAGGGACGCAATTAGAAAAATTTGTTTTCCTGAGTTAACATGCCTTAATAAACAGTATTATGTTCTTACTTAATGATGTCTTATCAAATGGCCTCAATGTCTTTAAAGCTGGCTTCAGTCGTGCTGGGGGATCTGGAGGAGCGACCAGGGAAATTCCAGGATTGCTTGACAGGGGCACCGTGTGGGATAGGAACTGCATAGGCAATGTCCTGGAAGAGGCCATGAACTGCTTTGCCGAGATGCAGAGGCAGACAGAGGAGAAATTTCGCATGTGGATAGAAAAGCTAACCCGTCTTGACACGGATGAAGAAAGCAAGCAACAACTGGAGCCCAGGGAGCCTAAAATGCAACTAGTTGGCCAAAGAATCCCCCCTACCACGCAGTCAGGGGCATTCATGCAGATGCCTGATAGCCAAGTACTTCCGCAGCAGTCGTTTAATTCTTACGTGGGCTATCAAAATGTTGATGCTACGCTAGAGTTTCCAGCGACTTTTAATAACAATTTTCCACCTATCTTTCCAGAGAATGGGAATATTGCAGAGTCTGATCTGAATCAATCACAAACTTAAAACAAATTATCTTTACAAACTCGATGTTACTTTGGATTATGCTATAAACAAGGTTTGCTTCTCGCTTCATATATGTTTGTTTTGTTTTTTCTCTTTTGGGTTTTATTACCATGGTATCATTTTTTTTATTTATAGAGAATGTATATGTAGTTTTAAAAAAAAAAAAAGTACACCCATGTGCATGTGCCAGCACACACATACAGATACTCTTAACAAAAAAAACACCCTATGCTTTCTTCACCAAACTTGGGAAAATATAACTTAGAATCCTTGTTTAGATACCCCAGATCAATAGAGCTATGTTTGTTGCAATAGGAACATTCAGAATGTTCATCCAAATGCTCTTTTTGCATGTTAAAGCATTTATATAATGAAATAAGCTTTATATTTAAAGATGTAAAGTACCCTAGAGAACGAGATTAGATACAGACCCATAACATTTCCTTAGCTATCTGTTCATTCCCAAGTTTTACAACTTGAACATCACACATTCGTTTTTCTTCCTTTTAAGGCAGAAATCATAAATAAGCTTATGACAATATAATATAACAAATGTGCACAATTATTTTTCATCTCCCATTTAGTAGTTCATTTTCTGTCCAGAGCTTTTATTAGTGTCACTGCTGTGTTGCGTATGGCGTATTTAGGGGAAGCGGCTGTATTACATTGCGTGCACAGACACCCAATTACATACGTACGTATGTATTCACCTTGGGTGAAAATCACATCCTCTAATTTTAGGTGCCGAGTTTGCTCTTCTGCTGAGCTCCTGAGTCAATGGAAAGAGATAAGCACCTACAAAGATACCTCCTGGCAAGGTCTTTCTCTCCCGTTAGTTGTCTAAACTCCATGTACAAACAATTTAGAGTAGATAACTCTCAGCTCAAGTTGGGCGAGATGAATCTCGCCCAAAGTACGCGTGTGTGCATGCATGACCTGTGCACCCAAGACGCTGCTGCTTTCTGATGTATATACGGTCAAACTGTATCTTTCACGCTGGAATAAAAATAGTAGCCTCAGTCCTGAGGTAAGCGGCTACTGGTGGATGAATTGAGTCTTGGCATGGGAATTTAAAATACAAGGCTTAACAGGTTAGTAAAGCCTGCGGTGGTCTGAAGGTATGGTTTGCTGGTCTGGATCAGACAGCAAGAGCTTCTGCACCACCTCGGAGTGCCACTGAAATCATTATTTACTTGTGATTGGGAATGCCGGAACATGAGTTTCATTTAAATAATACAATAACTGCTATTGTGTGGAATTTTTTTATCCTGATAGTTATCTTCAATAGGCAGGCTTGAAACTGTGATGTTTAAAGTAGGATTAATTTAAACTATATATTAGAAATACCTATTTAATTCTTCTATTATCAATACGCACAGGGATTTTTGGTCACCTCTCTAGTAAGGCCTTTCTTCATGTGAAGTAACTTCTCCATAGCTACCAAAAATGTATATTTATCATCAGTTAGAATTTGTTAAAAGTTTCTAATGCAAATAAAATCAAAATATAATAACGGAAACTAAGTTTTTGCATAGACATAATTTAAGTAAAGAGAACATTGTAGGTCTCTCTTGGCTCTGAAACTTTGTTTTTTAAACCACAGTCACTTCTGAATTTATTTTCAAATTATTTTAGTGTAAAATAAATTTAGTGGAAATACCACTGTATTTTCTGTAAGCCTTTCCACCCCCACCTTCCCAAGTCAGTGGGAGTTTTTCCATCAGTATACGTGGATTTTGGATCAAACCTGTAATGGGAACTCGAGAAATGCTTTTTATTCTTAGTTTAACACTAACATTGGTGTGTTAATATTCTTGGCCCAGATTCTTTTTTTTGTATATGATGCCTTCATTTAAAAAAAAAAAAAAAGGGAGCTAGAGAGCTGTATTATTTTCAGAGTAACTGTTTGAAAGACTATGCAGGGGGTAATTTTTAAGTACTCAAATTCTTTACAGATCACCTTCATGCATAATTTTGATACAAAGATTTTGATATGAACTTGTAAGAAACTCCCTCGTCTGAAATTACGTGTGCGTTTTTAACTATAGGCAAACTTTAAAGGAGTTATTTTGTTTTTGATTGCAATTTAATAAACTCGTCCTTGCCTGTTTAAAAGCTAAGATCCTTCAGGGAAGATTAATTGCTGATGTAAAAGATACCGAATCCTTCTGGTGTTCATAGATTTGATATGTATACCTTTATGACGATAATAAGAGCAGCATATTTTAAAGCATGGCAGCTTTACATGTCTTCCCGTGCATGCAGAAGCAGCTTTTTGCAGTGACTTTTTTTTAATGTATAGGAGTCACTTAACTCAATCTGTCTGTAAGCATGCCCTTAACGATTTTTATGAACTAGTGTCTATGGAGCCATTAGGTATTTTAAACCGAATTGTGTTAGGAGATCAGCTGAATTTATTTTTCTCTCCGACTTATAAAGACTTTTAGGTACCGATCTCATAAATGGATAAAAGTGGATAATAACGGATAATGTTGTGAGGGATGTAGCCAGGGAAATTTCTGCCGGCCTTCAGTATCTTGGTTAGGTAACTTTTTAAAAAAAATTGAAGCTCATCCTAAAGCATGTTATTAGATACAAATTTGGATTTGATTACTCTAGGCAACAATAAAAACCCAGCCATTACCACTAATTGGTTTTTTTTTCCATGCAAACAACAGTGGATGAGAAAGGACAAGCAGCAAATTATAGCAGTCGAACACACCAAATTTTAAACTGTACTCTTCCTAGGGTAAAATAAATCCAAGGCATCCAGAAGCCTGATGAGGATATGGTTCGTATTAGATCTAATTTTAACTTAACTTCCCCGTGAACGCTAGCTAGTGTTAAGAATACCTGTGCGAGAGCAGTGGTTGTAAATGGTTTTGTAAGTGGTAAATACTGTTTTGTTTGGTCACTCTCTTCATTTGCTTCAAACGTGGAGCAAGATCGTCAGCTGTCGTAAATCGGCTCCTTCAAAGCGAAAGCGGAGGTTGGTTTAGGCAGCTGAGCGTCTGCTCCGTTAGCTTGTTGTCTGCGTGAAGAAGCTTCTCCTCCGAGGAGGCGAGAGGGAAACCCTTCCTCGGCGTTGTCTCGGTGTGCCATGGCGCGCTCGATGGAGACGATGGCAGAACTGGCAGGTCGCGCGGTCAAACAGAAGCGTCTGCCCTCTTGCTTTTTGTTATGCGTTTAAAAGACGCGGCCTGGTGCGGGAAGCTGACCTTCGTGTGCCGAGGCTAGTGACGAGTCTGTATTTAAACGTGTGCGCAGCGGCATTTGGCATCTCTTCGACAAAACAGACTTCTGGATTCCTGATACGTAATCCAGTTTCAGATTTATTATTTTTTTCCCCTTGGAAAACTGGAAATATTTTTGCTATACTATATGACTGTAGTTCAGTTTGTCGTGATTTCCTTTATAAGCTCTTATTTTTGAAAGGCTTTGACTAGAAACTTTCAGGGAGTTAAAATTTCTTCTGCTGAGATTTTAACATAAATTTTAATCTCATCCATTCACTACTACATTAAAATAGTTTGGCCTTGTTTAAGGGTGTCAGAGGGAAACTCTTCTACTCTCCAACATGGAGCTATAATTTTGAATGTATGTGTGTATTTTGTTCAGATGTCAATGTGTTACTTCAAAAACACCAAATTTAAGCTGACGAGAAGCCAATAGGAGTTTTAAACAGATGTGTAGGATCATAGGTGATAATTTAGAGTTTCTCTAATTACCCTGTGTTTTATATTTCAGAACAGAGTAAAGAAACATTCTAGTTTCTTAAAAAATAATAATAATAAAATTGTATTTGTGATCTTATGGTTTTCCATGAAAGAATAAATATGTCAGATATTCGGCTGGTGTAAATTGGCATAATTCCAGCGTTGGTGGTGCCAGTTGAAAACCAACTGATGGTCTGGCCTATTTGATTTTAATACGTCGGCATTTTTAATAGCAAATTCGGTGTTTTTAAGTACGGCAGGCGTTCACGCATGGGAGTAACAGAACACTCGTGACTACAGATTCAGGATTTAGTTGCAGGTGAAGCATAGCTACTTCATTAATATTTTTTTACTAGTGCAAATGAAACAGAGATCTTTTATATAAAAAGCTAAATTTAAATGTCGCTAAGGATCCGTGTTACACTGACAGCTCAGTAAGTGAAAATTTAAAGGATCTGCTCTAGAAGTCTCCAGGGGTTGCGGGTGCAGCGTGATCGCAGGCTCCGAGGCGGCTGCGTTTGGGCCACTTCCCTCCCTTTGTGGGGTGTGATGACAAATGTCTATACGAAATTTCACCCTTCCCCCAAGCGAGCTGCACATCGTTTTATCCGAAGGCTTGGGGTTTTACTTTGCACGCCTCTGTACTTTCAGGTTTTATTCCAAAAAAAAAAGATTTTTTTTTGTTTCAAATATACAACAAAAATTCTCTCAAGCAAAGGTAGTGAAACTATTCAGTGTTTCTACTGCAAAAAAAAAATAAATCCACTGAGAGAACAAAAAGGAGAAAAGTTCTCAGACCTTTCAGTTAATCTGATCTTCAAGTGTTACCTGTAGCAGTATTAGGACAGAATAATTCAGGCAGAAATCTACATCTTGAATGTTTTAAGTTCGCAGTGTCCTTTAGTGTCTTTGCAGGATCGATAGGTAATTTTGTCAGAGCTGCTGAGGTTGAGACTGGAGGGCCAGTCTTAACTTAAATAGGCTGGGATTATATTTGGCAGTAACTTCACAAATTAAACCATATTTATTATCAGTGATTTTTCTTGTTAATATATTTTTTCTCTTCCTGTATCCCATGCTGTAATTTTTTTTTTTTTAATAATATTTCAAGGGCATTAGAAGTTAAACCTTAGCCCCATTAAAACCAGTAGGAAATTTCTCCCCGTTTCCATGGGGCTAGCGTTTCGCCTCCTCTTAAAAACGGAGCCGAGGCTGCGGTTCGGGGGAGATGTCGGCCGACTGTAGCGGGAGTCTCCGCCTGATTGACGGGTGTAGGTCGGGCTCACCGAGTAGACGTTCAGTTTATTTTGAATCAAAATAATCGAGCTCTGCGCTGTGACCACCGCGGTTGCTTTCGAACGATTGCGCTGTGTAACTTGTACTGTGGAAGCTAAATTTTCAGGCTGCTCGATAACGATGGATGGTACCTTGCGAAAAGCGAAGCTGGAAACCTGCCTTTCTCGCTGACATTATCTGCGAAACGAAGGCACGTGGAAAGGGGAAAAAAAAATGCATTAAGTTAAAAAAGCCGATTTTGGGTGCTGGGTTCAGGTGTGGTTTTTTGTTTTTTGGTTTTGGGGTTTTTTTGGCTAGCAGAGATTTTTAAGAGTAGGGTGCGACTGTTTGCAAAATTCTCCTGCTGCTCTTCTGCAAGCAAAACTCTGGGGTAGAGACCTGGCTTATATGGCTGTTTCTACCCTTAATCAGGCGCCAGGCGGCAAAATAAATGATGAGATAAACGTCAAATACGAAGCACACGCCGTTTCCTGGAGCTTTCCGTACCCGGCCACGTTCCATGTGCCTTTGCTTAACGCGCAATGAAAGTCACTTGATTGGGTGTTTGTATACAATTCGGTGAAACAAATCCAAGGTATTCTCCATCTAGTCATCAAAAAGCCTGAAAGAATGAATGTTGAGCAGCAAGACTTGAATTTTTGGAGATCTCTTTTGGTGTGATATATTAAAAATGATCTGGTCTGAGAACAGATACTCATTTAATCATGTCGGTTTGATTTTATTATTACCATTAAAGGAAAAAAAAAAAAAAACTTTACTGTGTGAAATGAAGAAAAATGAGGAACATGAATTTCATCAATTTTTTTTGTTCACTTTATGATTTTAGGGAGAATATTGTTACACTACTATGGTTTTTATTGTATTTACAGTGTATCCTTTGCCTAACCCTGTAAATTCTGAAATGTAACTACTGTAACCTGGAATAAATAAATAAATAAAAATAGTAATAAAGCGTTTCATGTTACTAAACAATATATAAAAGCAAAGATTTTCCCCACCCTCCTTTTGGGAATTGTTTTAGAGTTTAGCTAGTTTATGCCATTTGGACTGCACGTGCTTTATAAAACTGTAGCTCTGGACGTTGTCTTAATAATACCAGGTTTGTATTGCTTATCTAAGACATAAGCTGTCGTGTCAGCTTGTAGTCTTAAATGTGAAGCTGTTCTGTTTGGATCAAAGTTACTGATACGTCTACTGTAAAATTATTTTGGCAATCACTGAGGATGAAATCCCCTAGGTCTCAGGCTTTGGCATGCAGTATGCTTTCTTTGGTTACTGTAATGATCATCTGATCTTAAAATTTATGTAATTATAAAAGTCCGTCCCGTGGTTTGCCTGATCTTAAAGTAAATGAAATTATCTCCTAAATTTAAGTGTCAAGTTTAAATGAGGGAATTGTAGGATCTCTTATTCTTTTAAAATATCTCAGTATTGTCTTTTAACAAATGCAGCTTAATTTAGAGTATTGAGGTTCAGATAAAACAAAGCAATACACATATTCATAAAGAAGGTCCAGAAGTGGTATCTGGGGGTGAGACCAGAAGACCCTGTGTCTGTTTAAGCTTATGAGTATGTGGATGCCTCTGTGTTTTGCCATTTTTGCTTTTGCATGGCTCAAAAAAACATTCCTAAACCCCATTTAAAAAAAAATAAATCCTCAAAAATGTATCAGTTAAAAATAGCTCAGTAATTTGAGGGTAGCGTTGTTCTCTGTTAGGTCGAACTCCTTTGCTTGTTGGCCTTTGGCAAGCCACAGTTTGCCTCAATTTCCCCCGTAGGCAAAACGAGGATAATAACCACTTCAGAGCTCTTGGAGAGCCACTAATGGGAAACTTTTTATAAGCGTGAAGTGCTGTAATTATTATTGTACCCGTTCTGTATGTTTTGAAGCTTAGGGTGATATTCACACCCAGGTAAGGCTCCACGTCTCGTGGTTGGAAAGGCAGTGACGACTCCAGAGGGCAATTCAGACCGCCAAAATTAGGATTTTAATTCTGGATCGATCCAGGCAGGATTGTCCCTTGGAGACGTCCGTCCTTTTCTACTTCTCGTAGAGGAAAATCTAGCGAAGCGCACAAAGCAGTCAGTGTAAATCCCATCGCTAAGGCTGGAATCCAGCTTGCTGCACTTAAACTTTCTAAAAATGAGGTGCCTGGTCCGAGGTGGTCGTCTGAGCTGTCTCTCTACAGGGAGTAGTGAAATGACTCAAACTGATGATAAACTGTCGTTTAGACCCCCAGTTTTCCTCCTCTCTTCCAGGATGAGGTTACTTGCCCCCCAAAATTCCTCCATCTGTCGATTATAGAGGGCGTTGAGATGCCTGGCAGAGACTAGACGCCCGATTTTAAGACATCTAAAGAGAGATGGTGACGGTTTAATGACCAAATTCCCCTTCAGCTTCTGCTAGCTAATGTTTTTTGGTTCGTGTGATAAAGGGACCCAATATTGTGGTGCACTGATAAACAGCCGCGTCAGCGCAACGGCCGCGGTGCTTTGTAGAGGGTGACATTTTTAACCTACAACTGAAATTTTAAGGTTGATTTGCAGCAGCACCACCGCCCCTCGCTTGTGGCATTAGAGTGACTTAGCGGGCAGTAGGAGAATATACGTTATAACGCAATTTAGGTCCCTGAATTTTGGGATGTGGCTCTCTGAAAAGCATATGAGGGGCTAGCAAATGCAAAATTATTGCATTTGCTACCTTGCAAACTCAGAAATTCCTACGTATAGACATGGATTTTTGTGCATGTGGCTTTTACTTACAGTTGTCTCAAGTGGAATTAGTTTGGATGAGCTCTGTAAATTAAGGGACAACTGGACTCTTGGAAACTTTCTCCCTCTATTGACCTTTGCCTCTCAATTCTCAAAAAAATCCTCCCAGTCTTTCCCTTCGCCCCATTAACTTTGAATGTCAACAGCTATATTTTGCTGCTGGTGCTTATTAACTTTCAGCCTTGTCTTTTTTTTAAGCATTCATTGCTTTAATAATGAATTAAAGCCTATCACCAGTGTAACATAAGTCTTTTGGCTACCTCAGGTTCTTAGAGGATTTGATTTTTCTTAACTATGTTGTTTAAATTACTGACCAGAGAACCTCCCACTTCTGCTAAATTGAATTTTGATTCTGTCGTGGTTTTGTTTTGGTCTCTGCTTTTTCTGTCTTTTGAAACCCTGTTACTGTCAATTGCTACAAAAAGCTGATAAAAGTTAGAACTGTGTTTTTAGCTAATCCTTTACCTTTGCAACCTGAAAGTGGGGTGTTTTTTTTTTCATTTCTTATCTCCTAGCTGAAGTGAGTTGTCCTTATTTCTTGGTACCATGCGTTCGCTTTGCATCGCTTCATCAGCCGATCGCATAGCTGGCTGGGGAAGTATGATTTCCAAATTTAACCCCTCCTTCCCCTTCCTTGCGGTACTGAAAAGGGCACTGGAATGGGAATTTTTGGAGGATTTTTTTGCTAAACCTCAGCTGCAGCTTTCATCTTGTTACAGTTGTTTACAGCCAAACTGTACGTCTCAGCTGGCATAAGCATACCCTGGACAGCTAATCTGGATAAAATGAGTATTTTTTTGTTGGAGGATCCACAAACTCTTTGCTGTGCCTTTGGGCAGAGTGTCCTGGTTACTTTTTCTTCTTCTATTTTTTTTAAGAGGGCATTACAGCTTTCACTTATGTAGGCATTTATTGCATATTCCTCCTTTTATGCATGCCAAGAATCAAAGGATTTCACATGAATTTTGTGGCCGTTATCTTGGCCTAGTTGGTCATTTACTGGTGATAGGGATGGGTAGCCTTGATATCAGGGAGCCTTTTGTTTCCATATAAGATTTTTGAAAGACAAGGCTGAGAAAAGCAAAAAATATACCTCTGCTGTGAATATTTTGTAAGTAGTCAGCTTGTTTTTTTCCAGATCCTTAAACTGGTGGCTGTTACACTGACAAACATAATTACAGTATGTAAATTATATTGAAAATATTTTTGTCTGTTTGATGTATACTAAATTTAAGCTAAGTTATAAGGTGTGCTGTTTGGAAGTGTGGAAGATACAAGAGTGGAGCTACAGATAACAAGTTTATGCTTGTATTTCCTACTGATGAAGACTTTCACACAAGTTATTTCTATGGGTAGGTGATGAGAATATCACTCTGCATGTATATACATTTATTATACATTTTTGCATGATTATACATGTAGGAGTGGTACAATTTTGACTTGAGACTATTGGTGCCTTTTGTCCAAATATAATTTTACTTGTGTAGACATGTCTATCAAAACTAATTTTTGCTTCTGCTTTTGGAGATCTTAGTAAGAAGTGAGAGAAAGAAAAATCTGAAGGAATCGTATAGAGCTCCTGAAATTTTAGATAACCTGCTGTAAAAATGGTCAAATAGTCAATATTGTACTTGACCCTCGTATCTTCTGCACTCAACTGTTTATTTTTATAGATCACATAATATATGTTCACGCTGAACTCTGATGATAAGACTGCAAACATTCGCCTCCATGTTTCAGTCCCGTTGTAACTTCTGCATGTAATTTAATCACAGGCGTGCCCAAATAATTAACCGAATATCAGCCAGCTTAATTTTAAACGTGGTTTTCCATTATTTTGTAATTGTCTTTATTAAAGCAAACGATTGTCTTTCCGTTAATTATCCGGATTTCTTTTCCAGTCATAATCATCAGTGTTTCATGTTGCGAACAGTTTGGTCTTTAATACATTGACATTTGACTACTCATTTATTTTTGTCGGGTCTGTTTTAAGTTTGTAATATAACATTGTTTTATGAAATTGTTAATTTGGAGGCAGGTCGGATCTGAAATATTTTGTGAATTTCTTCATTCCTGGTTGCAAAACTGATCTTTAGTACAACTTAAGCACTATGGTCACTCTTTAATGAAGTGTGTTGCTAACTACAGAATAGGAATTTCTTAAAACATTGTGCTGAATTAAGTTTCAGGGACCAACTTAAAACCAAAACAAGCACCTTAATGGAAACAGCTTTTTCAGATAACTAAATTTTAAGCTTCTAGTTCATACTATTCTTTTCATCTTCAGCAATGGACATTTAACACTTCTAAAAGAAACCAATCTTGCCTTAAACTTTTGTTTTTTGCGGATCTTTTTTTTCTTTACTCCTTTTGTAACTCTGAAGGTCCCATCTTTCTAAAGACATTATTAGTGTGCTGTATTAATGATAACCTTCTTTATATATCATATCTTATAATGAAAAAGCCCTTCAGACATTCAGTTGTCAGAACTGCTTTAGATTTATGACATTATACTACCAAAGCAGCTGGGCTTTGGCCCAAACTATTTTTCCATTTGATGCTCATTTCTGTGGGTGAAGTCTCAGCCCGAATGAAGTTTCGGTTCTGCCATTTGGGGAATGAGAACTCCAGCCTTCTTCACCCGCTCTAGAGTCCATAAACGGTAGTTACTAAGTGAGGCATTATATTTGAGTTAAAATGTGCTTCCTTTTGAAATTAAGATATTTATCCATTCTCTCTTTGCTTCCACATTAATTCTTGTCTCGAATTTGACTTTATTCTGAGCCTCTTTTGTTTCTAGCATGCTGTCTAATTATAAGTTATTTTCATTCCTCATAAAGAAAATATTCCATCCTAACAAAACAGACCAAAAATTATCATTCTGTTGTTCCTCGATAATAGCTATCCAAATCATGTAAGACAAAATCTCTCCCTCTTCGCCCATCAGTTTGGTGGCCGAAGATATATAGGGTGAACATACAGAATTAAAAGTATATTTATCACTGCTCATTATAGTTTTGTTTTGTGTTATTCTTTATTCTAAAAAAGCAAAATTGAAAAACACTGCAGTTATGAAAAATTCTCCTGTCCTTGACGGGAAAATGTTATGTAAGGAAACTTGTCTAATGTTAAATTTATTGTAAGTGGATCAGTTATATCAGAAAGTTAGTTTTATCAAATCAACCCTAAAGTAATGTAAGCTGTCACTTGAGTTTTGTAAAATTCTCTAGTTAAGTATCTTGTCTTGCCAAATTTAATGTCCTGTAGTTCAGAAAACTACTTCTTATTTCAAACTGAAGTTCTTTATCCTTTTCGGATTGTACATGTGATGTTGTCAGATGTGGAGACGTTTATGTGTTAATGTAAAGGATAATATCCAAATAACCGATACGATGACAAGACAAGCTTAAACATCTGTTTTTCTTACGTCTGTTTTCTGTGTATGCAAACATTAAAGTGTCTTTGTGATCTCAGACTGTGTTCATTAACTAAAGTTTAATAATCGATAGTTCCTTAAGAACCTCCTATAGGAGAATGCATTGATCCTAAGACAAGTTATTTGTACTTTTAAAAGTGTCTTTCACAATATGCGGATTTCTAATACCCGTTGCTTTTCTTTCTTTCTGCAGATGGACCTCCAGTTGTAGCTCATTATGATATATCAGACACAAATTCAGACCCAGAAGTGGTAAATGTGGACAATCTGTTGGCAGCTGCGGTAGTTCAAGAGCACAATAACTCTTTAGGAAATCAAGACTCGGGATCTACCTGGAGGACCAGAGGGCTGCTAGATGAACTGAGTGCTGATACAGGTTTGTTTAAATTCTCCTCCTCCGATGTTTGTTCCAGCATCTCAGCCAGTGTCCCGCCTTCCTTCCTTTCAGTACTTTCGTAATTTATATAGCTTTAAAAGCACCTCGTATGGATTATGCAGTAAAACAATACAGATGTTTATTAAAAACTCCTGATGCTTATCCCATCATATAGCTGATAAGAATTGACAAAAATTCTTGCAATGTATTTTTTTCCATCCCAGTTTTCTTATTTTTCTGCTCCTTCTCTCTGTAGTTACTATCTAGAATTTAAATCTGTGGAGTTTTTTGTTATTTATTTTATACAAGGGTGAGCAAAGTGTTACTAAAGGGTTGATTATGGTCACCCCTGCCCTCAGCTAGCAAACCGATCGAAATACCAGTAAATAATGCAGTCATAACCTCACTTTAATTATTTCAGTTGTCTGTGTATTTGTCTTTTTTGTCTCTCTTGTTTGTCTTTTTATTTCCTTAAAATGCAAACATCAATTATCGTCTCATGCCATCTGCATTTCTAACATACTGTAGAAGACTGGGCATACCAGCATCAGATATGAAGGGCGAGAAGGTGCTGGTCAGAGGGCTTAGCATCAAGAGACAGCAAAGTTGTTTAGTTTTAAAAAAGCAAGAGCAGGATCATTGTGGAAGGATTCAAAGTGCATATACCTCAAAAATTTTTCAGCTCCATCTGATACTTGCAACTCTTCACTAACGAACGAGTTAACAACATGAAATGCTACTGTGTTTTGGATACAGAGAGTTAGGGGGGAATATTTCCTATCGACTGGTATCAGCGAGTATGAATATTATTTGGGATTTTGGAAGCCTCGATAAAGCCTTTAAAAATGAGAAGATATGTTGTTTGTGCTGTGGTGAAAATATCTTCCTAAGGGCATATTATTTTTTTTACTTTTAAGAAGCTAAAAGTTAAAGATTTCTTGTTATGACCTGGGCTTATTGGTAGAGGCTTTCTGTGCTCAAAGAATATTAAAAAAAAAAAAAAAAAAGAGGAAGGGGGACTATAATAATTCTTAAGAGGTATTCCACCGTTATATGGTGGAAAGTCCATTATATGACTGTAAGAGTCTCTGTGATACTGTTTTCACTATGATCTTTGGCTGGATAAAATCTTCCAGTCTTTCCTAAACTGTCCTGTGTTTTCTAAGCTCACTGGTATCGTTAGCTGGATAGCAGCTAATTAATAGTCAGTTAGCCGTTTGACCCCTAACAAGCCCACTGCTTTATTAAATGCTTTATTAAATTATTAAAACAGCTGAAATTGACTTTATTATATAGCATTAATGGTCTGATACTTTAGTAGAAAGAAAGGAATGTAAAGAAATAAAAAGTGAAAGTTTCTTACCAAGCTTCCTTCCGCTTTCCTCTTATGACTACAATGACGTGTTGGAAATTTGTTTTTCCTTCCTTCACCCGTATCCAAGCAGCCTACCTGTTGCAAGGGAGGGCTTGCCAGGTAAAAGAAACCTAGAAAACTTCATGACACTTCTTTATCCCTGAACCTATGGGGGCTTGTCCCAATGAACTCCTTCCTGGTGTTGGGGCTGTCTCATCTTCTAAAAGGATGAATCTCGTTTTCCTCCTGTCAACATCTGGCCCTGGAGCTTCATACGTTCAGTACACTTCTGACTCTGTAACATATGTCAGTGCTGACCTTTCCTTACCATGACTAGGAAAGCATAGTTTTCAAATCCTGCATCTTGTTCCCACCTTAATCATAAACCAGCATCTAGTTTAGCAGACTTTCAGTGATGTATTCACATGGGGAAAAAAAAAATAACGTAAGCATTATCTAAGTGAAAAATCTTACTAGGGCACACTATCAAATCTTTGTGGATGGGCAAATGTTTTGGGCTTTTTTGCAAGTTCTGCTGTTAGAGGGTAAACAAAATGTCGTCTTTGGATGTCATCTAGTCCAAAGATAGTAGTGCAAAGAAAATAACAGCCTAGGCAGGTTACTAGGCATGAAATTTGTATGGGCAGAGGCTGCATATCAATCTGTATGCTATAATCCGGATTTACGCTGAGCTACCGGTTGTAATATTTACTTTGCTAATCATGGTTTCTCTGCTGCTGACTTCCTTTTTGTTGTCTGACCTTTAACGGTAATAAAACTGTGGTAACATACTGCTCTCTCTGGGCTCTCGCTTGCAGCACTGGGGATTCAGCCTGGGGCTGTTTAAGAGCCTCTCAGCTTTGCCCTTCTGCCCTACATCACCACGTGTCTAGCAGAGGTGGTACATCTGCTAGCATCTGCATCTAGGATGGTGGTACATCTGCTCTGTGGTCACAACAGCCAGCATACGAAGGCAGACCGATACCAGTATCGGCTTGTGTGAATCAGTGAGCAGTAAATGGGAAGCAGCCAAGGACTGTTACTGTTTTGCTGCCGGTGCTGTAGCAGCAGGAAGATTCGGGAGTGGGGCGATGTGGACTGCTGGGGGTAGTAATCACATAAATTGCCCACTTTGCATCACCAGCACTTGAATCAAAGCCTTTGAGCACTTCCATTTCATGCTTCACAAGTGTGCCCGACTGCTTCTATTTAAGAAATATATGTAGCCCATTTGGGGACTTTCTAACAGTCACAAAATGTTCAGCTGAACTGTGATGTTAGGAAAAGTCCATCTTGGCTATTATTCATTTTAAGTTCAGCTAACATATTTTTTTGTCTGGGGAGGTGGCAAGCCCTCCTTCTTGTGCATCACAGCACACAACTTTCCTTCCCTTTCTAGCCCTGCTGAGATACTGTGGCAAGGGCCTTTGCTTTCCAAAACTAGTGAGCATACAGTATGGTCTCTATCCCTTTTTTTTGCCTGCATTTTTTCTGAATACTTTAAGCAGTCATTAGAATGTTTTCCTGGCACTTTTCCTAAATTAATTTCTTCTTTCTGTGTCCTCTTGTCCTCTACCCTGGGGTATAATCAGTTCTGCATGTTTTCACAGTTTTGAAATGCTATAGATCATTACTGCATCTTCCTCCTATTATCTTTGAGGAGGTGTCCAATCAAACTAGATATGTATAATATGTCCACTTAATTTTTCGTGCTCTAAAAATGATTCTTCCCCTGTGTAATGCAGCTGTGCTAGTTGTTTCCAAAGGTAGTCTCATCTTCTTCAAGGCTTCCCAGCTTCTCCATTACTACTAAAGAGAGACGACAGGTCAAAGCGTTGAAATAGTTTATTTTGTGTAAAATAAATAATCATTCTGTGTGTTTTGTGGGTTTTGTGCAAGTATTATTTAATATTTCACAATGTGTCTTCACTAATTGCAATTAAGTACTTTCTTAGCAGTACTAGCAGTAAAACCTGCAGCACTCCCTCAGAGTTTTTAGAAAGGAGTTTTTGCTGGACAAACCGATTAATTGGATAGTCATTGAGTAACTGTAAGAAAAGAACAACTCTGCTGTATATAGAGCTTATGAAAAATAGATATTTCAAGAAGAATTCCTAAATGGGCTATTTCTGTACGTGGCATGTATAATTCAAAACAGTCCTTTGTCATGCCTGTATTATTTAAATTCTCTAGGGGTACTTGTAATAATATTAGAGCAGTGTGACATGAATATGATGCTACTGCCTCTTATTTAACATCGTATTTCACCTTAAGGAAATGTAAATCAATTTAGTGCTAATTGCAAGTATCCCCTTAACCAAAATCCTCCTCAGCATCTTGGAAAAAAACAGACTTACCAGCTTCCTAAGTTTGTCTGTATATCCTACTTATTTCCATTAGAAAGAGAACCTTTTTGAATAAGGTAAGTCTAGTTTTTGGACCTGTTCTCCCTGCTAAGACTAGTTTCCAGTTAGGCTGCTGATTTTCATGATGAGGACAGCACTGAGATTGGTGCTCATTCTCTAGATTCATCGGTTCATTCCCTAGATCTCCACGTAGCCTTACTTGTCATCTGCGCTGGATGGGGCTGAGGTTGCACTGGTGGTCTTGATATGGCGGATTGTATCATACTGTTCAGTCTTTGTAGTCACTCGAAGACAGTTTTTATTCAGAAACTGTCTTTTTGTGTGACAGACCATTCAACTCATTAGTATGGCCTAATGGGCACGTTACCGCGATATTCCCTGTGCCACCCTCCTCTGGTGCCTGGGAGACACCTGCCAACTAAGTAATGAACTGAAGGCCTAGGGTAAATTCCTGGTGAGGGAATTCAGGGTTGCACTAAAGATCTTGAAACATTGCAGTCAGCTCGTAAACCTACAGGGTTTTTGTCATCTAAGACTTCTTCCTGGAAGATGGTACCAGCAATTCTGCAGGCAGAAAAGTTTGGTTGGCAGAAGAGTCTTAGTCTGGTTGCAGGAGACATGGCTGGCTTTGGACTGTCAGATGTGTGGAACAGTGTGACGGAAACTCATAGTTTTGTTGTTTTTTTCATTGACTTGCTTCTTCTGGTTTAGAAAAATAATGATGCTGAGACAACAGGACTTTCTTTTCCCTTAGTTTGTGTGATGTTTCCATCCATTCTGTAGACTTTGTCACAATATCATTGGGTTTGATTTATTGACAGTAGTTTGTCACATTGCTCTATTTCAAAGATGTTTAGGAACAGTTTAAGTCTTAGCATTATTGTAAAACAACAGCTCGAAGACTAATTACAGCTAAAGCAGAGTTGTTCTTGACACAGTAGTTGGGCTGTTGAGATCTAGACCATCACTAGAGCTATTGAGATTGGATAAATGCAGTGATTATCATGTATCAGGCTGTCTTATGCACACTGAGGGTTGGATAGGATGATCTAATAAGATTTTCCGATCTTAGTTTTTAATTTTTTTGGTTAGTTTGAGAAATGCCTTTCACAGCTGATTTCTGAGTCATTTAAGCTGGTATACCTGGTCTATATTTGCATTTTCCCGATCTATAGGTCATTTGGATCCAGGATTCCTCGCAAGTGACAAAACCTCTTCTGGTAATGCCCAGATCAATGAAGAAATTAATATCGCCTCTTCTGATAGCGAAGTAGAGATTGTTGGAGTTCAGGAACATGCCAGGTATGAATTCGTTTTTCTTCCTTTTTCAATTTAAATATATTTTTTAATTTTATCAGAATACATATATTGCTAAAATTAACAAAAAAAAAACCTGCTGGCTTTCAGTAGTACTGTTATTCCTTCATGGCTGATGTGCAAAAGGTAGCAAATGTTGCACTTCTCTTCCTATTCTGCTGGTCATGGTAATGTCAAAAAGTGTTTTTCTTTAGAATTATTATCATCTTTGTATGTATTTAGATTCAGCTTGTGGTTTAATATCAAAAAGTAAAAGGCTAAATATATACAATATTGAAATCAGATACCAAATTTATATATAAACACATAAATGAAAATATTTGCATTGGTTCTTGTTTCTTTTCAAAATATTCACCTACTTTAAGCATTTAAATACTTTCCAATTCATTTAATTGATCAGTTGCCCTAGGAGTAAAAATACTATGAATTTTGCAGTGGCTAATATGATAAGATAGCACCTTTAGCCTAAAAATACATCCTTATGAATCTTAGTTTTATCTCAAGATACAAGATGGTTCAAATCCCCGAACTAGATCAGGGATAAGGAAGAGAAGGCAGATCAGGAAGAGGAGGTAGATAAGGAAGCTGGAGGTTTCTCAAATTCCGATAGCTGCCCAGCTCTGCTTCAGCGCTTATTCTAGATAGGCATGTTTTTGATGTCTCTTTTCATCGTTAGTCTATGGTCTTTCCTTGGTATAAGGTATGATGAAACAGTTGAACAAGACTAGCATTTTCATATAGTGTGGAGAGTTGAATTCATAAAGTAAAAACAGTTGTTACTGTAAACACACAAACTATCTAAAACTAGTCCGCTGCCTGATGGGTGTTCGGAGGAGGAAAAGGGGCTTGAGGGGCAAGGAGCAGAGCTTTCTCTCGCTGTTCCTTCATCATGTCTGTCTTGAGGAAAGGAAAAAAGGCGTGCAGGACCTAAGCCCAGTCCCGTTGGATGTGAAAAAAGACATTTTAAGGTGCTGAAGGAAGAGAGACTTGGTCTTAACTTTTAGAATACTGAGAGTCATTCCATGACTGACTCTTTTGGAAGAATATTGACTTCTTAGGAAAGAGCCCTCCTGGCTGTTTATCCAGCAGACCCGGTGCTTACACAGTCTTTGTCCTAATGATAAGTACGGTTGACTTGTCCTCCATTACTAGTTTGCGTGTGTCCAGCACTATACACACACATCCCTTCTGCTTGAGGTCCCCCTTACAAAAAACTTTCCATGCTGATTGCCTCAATAATATTTAACATGTACAACAATGGGAATGTTAAATAAATGTACAGTTGCTGTTTAAAATTAGTTGTAGTGGATACGGAGCTATTTGCCTGGCAATGATAATTCATGCTTTTCGGCAAAGACAGGCATGTAACGCTTTGTTCTTGCAGCACACTTTCCTTGTTGTGCTCACCTTGGCTCGTGTAACCACTCTGCCACCTATCAAAGACCAATTCTTGTTGGTTCCGATGAATACTTGCACGTTTTGGTTGCTTGAATCCTATTTAGAATTTTATTTCTCTTGCAGGTCTAGGCTTGCAGTTATGAAGTATTGATGGGCTTCTGACAGGGTTGTCGTTTGGACAAGGTTTAGGTTTTTGATCAGTATTTTTGCATGCTTAGTTAGTATGATGTTTGGATTCAGTTTTTTTGCTCACACTATTTTTTTTTTTTTTTACCGTGCTCCATATTTCATATCGTTGTTGGATTGGTGTGAGTTGTGAAGCTCTTGAGTTTGTCTATGATTTGTAGTTTTTCAGATTGCTAGTGAATTGGTGGTGTTTCTCATCATTAGAATCTTATTTGGCATTTACTTAGGACACCAAATCATATTTTGCAGTTTGTTTTAATTTTTGTCCTGTAGACTTTTTTTATCATGCATGTGTATAAAACAGTCCTCCTCTGTTTCTCCTGTTTTTCCTTTTGTTTTATTATTGCCTTTACTTGATATCTTCCCCTTAGTTACAGGTTGGAAAGCATGTTCCCTAAGCTAATGTTTGATTGAACGTTTTGCTCTTGGCTGCTTGTGTGACTTGTTTGAGGATATACACTTTTATTTTTGCGAGGTATCATTTCTATGAGGAAGTTTGTAGACTACTTTTTGTCATCTTCAGGGAGAAAAGTTAGTATTAGCTTTGCATAAGCATTGAGAGGACTGTTCTCTATCAGAATAACGGACCATATATAACCTAAGTGTCATATATAGTTTACTTTGGTTACAATCTTTTCTTGTCAGTTATGCTTACAGGTATTTCTTCTTAAAGTTTTAAAAGAAATCCCTACATTTGTTAGAGTTCCAGTCTCTTATTATGCATTTTTTGTAGGTAGCTGTTTTCAGTATGTATTTTAAGACTGAAGGAGTAATAGAAAAGTCGTTCTGAAGAGCACATTCAAAATGAAATAGCATATCTGAGAAGGAAATGTGACAGTTTTATCCCAATACGTTAGAGCTTGGAGAATGAGATTTTTCATTCTGTTTCATGAAACCATCTCCAACAAGAGACGAGAGATGACCATAACCTAAATAGTTCTGGAGCAACTAAATTATACCACCTAGAATTTAAAAAAAAAAAAAAAAAGTAATGTAAATGTCAGGAACACTTGACCAGTGTAGAAAGCTCTGGTTTGTGAAATGCAGTTACACGTGCCGTCACAAGGAGGTGGGAAAGGTTACCAGCAGCCAAACGTCTCCTGCTCGCGTATGCAGCCAGGAGCAGCTGCAGGTGCCACCAGTGCTTACAAGAGCAAAACCATTTTTGGAGCGCTGGGTGTAAAGCTTTACTAGCACTTGTTTAAGATTTCCAGCTGTGAAGGGAGTGACAGTCGTAAAGACTCCACTAAATTCCTGTCATCAGTCCATCGTATAACAAAATTAATCTTTCTTTCATTTTGTTTTTTTCTAATTACTATTATTTTGTACTCGCTTGTCACATATCCGTTATCAATGTAACAAGTAAAAATGCTGTGCAAATAAGTAGACGTGTACCTCAGTTCAGCAAGGCACTTGAGTGTATGCTTATCTTTAAATACGTGATTTAGTCTCATTGACTATAATTACCGAAAGCTTAAATGTTCTGCTGAAGTGGGGCTGTACTGATATACGGTGAGCATTTCCCAATGTTTGTAATTTTTGAGTTAAGATGACCAAGGAAAAATCAAGTGTAATAGCTGTAATAATGTAGGTACAAGATGGCTCTTATAATTACTGTACTGAAAGTAGCATTATGTCCTTATTTTAACATGGTTTTAATTCCATATAAAAATATATCTTTTCTCTTTATCTCCTCAAGATTTTGTCACTTCATTTTTTTCTGTTTTTTAAAGTCCAGTGGGTAAAATTACTAGCGGAAAACCTTCTGAATAGTGCATGGCACTGCACATGATGGGGCAGACTTCTTCAAGATCCTTGGGAGCCATGCACACATTTCATAAGGAACATTACTTTACACCCACTGGCAAAATTAAGTTCTTAAAAAAAAAAAAAAAGGCAAAACACACACACACACAAAAAAAAAAACCAATATAAACTTAAGTTTAGCCTCAGCTTTCTTACTGGTGAACTTGCAGATCACTAGGTGTTTAAATTGTCATCAACTCTACAAATGGAAAAGCCCCGAGGAAATTTTGGAGAGGGACATGTTAACAAGATGCAAGAGTGGTTTTAAAAAAATAATAATAATAAGTGGTTTAAAAAAAAAAAAAAGAATCTTGTGCCCGAAGTGAATAGTAGCTTTAATCCGTTTTGCTTTTTGCCTTGCTACAGGTGTGTGCATCCTCGGGGAGGTGTGATTCAGAGTGTGTCTTCCTGGAAGCATGGCTCAGGCTCACAGTACATTAACGCTCAGCAAACGCAATCATGGACAGCTGTGACTCCCCAGCAGAATTGGTCTTCGCCCCCAGAAGTAGTAGACCTCACTCTGGACGAGGATACCAGACGCAAATATCTACTGTAATGCGGTGTCACTGTGTTCTTGCCCCCGTCCCTTCTCCCCTTCGTGGCACACAAGTCCATTGGTATAGCTTCAGCTTCAGAAGCCCTATTCCTGGCATTATGAAATTCAAACTCATGAAGATTTTCGTTTCCCTAAGAATGTAGTGTAATTTCAACATCATTTTAAACATTTTTTTTTTTTACCTCCTTGAAGGAGGGTTCTTCCCAGAATTAAAACCCGATAGCTCCAAATTTAAAACACATCTACAGCTACTAATTTTTTGTGTGTGTTAATCTGAAGAAATAATCGTGCATAAAGTTCTGCTCTCCCACCCTTTTCTCACCTCCAACTTCAAAACATTTTTTTAATTTACCAGTATATTGGGTTTGTTTGTAGAAGTTAGTGTTTTGCTGTGTGCGCATCAGTGATTTTGAGAAATGCTGTGTCCTCACTGATTTCAGTGGAGCTGGGGGTATTCAACACTTCCGAAAACTGGGCCGAGAGTATTTATACCCAAGTTGATTTGGTTACGTTACCAGCAGGAGGGACTGTCTGTAATACAAAAGGCCCATAACATATGCACTGAACAGCTTTTAATTAAAGGATTTTTATTTTCAATATAATTTATAGTTTACACTCTTTTCAGTGCTGAGTCTTCTGTCTGCTTGACTACTGTGTTTCACTGATCATTTCCCACAGCTTGTTACAGGTTCATAATAGTAGTGACTTACTAGCAGCTGGTGATTGCAAAAGCACAAGAAAATGGGAAGTAATACAAAGGCCCAGCATCCCTCTCCCATCTTAAATATAGCTGAATTTTACGTATATCTCAATCTTGCCTGGGGCAGGGGAGGGAGAGAAACAAAACATGTTGCTCAAAGTCCTCATTTCTACTATTTGCTTATTTGCTTCACTGACCCTCTCAAAAAACTTGTAAAGCCCCCGTCTGGCAAAGCACTTTAGCAGACGAGTAGCGTTAAGCTCTGGCAGTTCCCTGAAACTGGTGGGGCCATTCAGATGCTTAAAACTCTGCCCTAAAGGACGTTGCAGGATCAGGGCCTAAGTTTGTAATCTTTTTTCTTCTTTTTTTTTTTTTTAACTATATCTGCACCATCTTCCTGGCTTTAGGTCATGTCTCTTATCCTAGTTTTGGAATTGCTTTTTAGGTTATGATCCAGGAAACGCTTTCTACCGGAATATTTACTACACTGAAATCAGTGGAACTACTTACCTGAGTGGTCACGAGTTTCTGTAGTGTATATTGAATTTCCTGGCCCTTAATCTGTCATTTTGAGGCTTTCTCAAGGCAAAAACCAAAGACTAAAAAGCGAGATGATGTTCACTTTAAATGTCTATTGTGCAATTAAATTAGTCCTTTGTATTCAGATGTTTTTAATGGAAATTTTATACAGCTCTGTCATCAGATTTTTGCCATTTAAGGCTGGACAGGGGGTAGACAGGACATGAGAAGTCCTGTTTTGCTTTAGTGCTGGCTGGTTTCTAGATTTATTTGGTTTCCAAAATTTTTCTCTGTTGACAAAAAAAAAAAAAAATTAATTTTGTTATCGCGTAACTTGAATAAAACAAAAACCAAACCACTAACTGTGGTGGTATAGGTAGTAACAAACAGCTTTTTCCTTAATAAGCAGAGAGGTTATGCCTGCACTTTAAAGAACAATTAGTTAAGGGTTTTATATTCCACTTTAAAGCTTTCTAAAACATCAAACTGTGATAAGTGTATTGCATGACCGGAAAATGTACGTGGTGCTTCTAGCGACCGATTTCTTCTCTTTTTGGGGGCGGGAGGGAGCGGAGCGAACGGAATCCGTGCTCCCGGCAGTAGGGAAGAGCCTGGAGTAGCGGGACGCCGTGTCAGTAGTGGCTGTTGATCTTTTCTCCTCGTTTGCTAATCACGCAGGTCAGCCGTCGTCTCAGTGGACTAGCGCGCGCGCGCGCGCTCTAAGTTAACTTCGGAGCAGTGATTTCGTGTGGCTGCTTTTTGCTGTTTCGTGAAGCCTTTCGAAAAGATCAGTTCTGAAGAAAGCTGCAGGGACCCATTTGTAGTCCTTCCGTTCAGAATGCAAACTAACTATCTGGGGTGGGGGGGGTTTTTTGTTTGTTTTTTGGAGGTTTTTTTGTTTTTCCAGTTTGTATATGATGTGACTTCCATGTATATATATATAAAAAATGACTGCGTCCTAACCAAACTTCCTCCAATTGTGCACTGTGTTTGTTTAAACGATTCATGTATTGTAGTCTGAGGCAGGTTTTCTTTTATTTAAAACACTACATATTTTCTTTTATCCCTAACAAATTTTGAAAGGGTAGTGATCCGAAAACCACAATCACTGGATAGCTAAGAAATATTTCTGTGTTTTTGTTTTACTTTTTTTTTGTTTTGTTTGTTTGTTGGTTTTTTGTTTTTTTTTTTTAAGAGAGCAAAAGGTGCCTGGACAGTTTTGCTCTCCTCAGCAGGAAAGTGAAATGTTAGCCGTTGTATGGCTACGAACCAATGCACTTGGGGCCTGATCCAAAATCCATTGGAGTTGATGCGGGGCTTTCCATTGACTTCGGTGTGCATTGGCTCAAGCCCTTCATGGTCGAGCAGTTCCTGTGTTGCTGGAGTTTTGAACTTGGACTCTTCGGTAGTGAAGACGAATCATCGCTTAGACCGTAAATGTTTAAAATGTGCGGCTCTAGTTATGAAATTTGATTCTTGACACTCATTATTTAGTTCTCATTTTCCAGCTAGTATTTAATGGTCTTTGGAGAAAAAAATAATAATAAAACAGAGTGTTATATATATATATAAATATATATATTTTTGGTGCAAGATGAGACCTTCTGTTTTTTGAAACAAGTCTGTAGCATAAAGGTTAAACTATTTTAAGACAAAATAAAATAGAGTGTATTATTTAAACAATATCATCTTGTTTGGGATTTTTTATTCCATTTTCCTTCACTATGCTGCTGTTGGTCATGTTTCTAAAATAAACCATTTAAGCTCCACGATGGGGTTAAAACTATCCAAATTCAGCGTTACTCCCYTCTGAAATGTGTTTATTTTGAACGTCTAGAATGTAAACGTGATTTCCAGAGCACAAAAGCTTTCTTTTATCTCCCAGACCAGGGCAAGGACAATATTTCTGATTATAGTGCTGGTGGGGGTGCCGGCGGATACGCAGGTGGCAGTGATGCGAGGCCACCGTCCATCGCACCCTGCAGAGAGCACTTCTAGCGAGACAGTTTCTCTGCAGTCGCTGTCTTCACACGGAAAACATCCCTTCGGGCGCCCACGCGGCCTCCTCACCGCTGTTTCTGCATTTAAAATGGATGGGTAGACCAGGTATGGAGCGCTTGCCAGATACTCGCAGGCCACAAGAGGTGGTGCCACACTGAACAGGGTTTGGGGAMCCACTAAACTATGCCAGGGAATTTATTGCTTCAAATGAAGAGAGTGACGGTAAGCGTACTTGCGTCATGCTAAACTTAGTGCCCCGTTGCCTTCCAGTCTTCTTGTAGCTAATATGGCAGTAGGAAGAAAAACAAACAAAAAAAAAAAATTACTTTTTCAGCTTGTCCTGTGGRGAGGGGAGCTTGATTTAGTTCCGGTATTTTTATCGGATGAGAAGGCTCTCAGTAGTGTGAAAAAGGAGAGACATTTATCCATTTATTTTAAATATCAAGATGGAAAATGGGAGGGAAGTTGGTTGACTTTTCAGCCCCATTGAGTTCTTGGCTTTTGCGAATCTTGAAAATACAAATTAGGGGCCTGGTTGTTGTTCTGGACACGGATGCAGGACTCAAAAATTCATTTCATGAATATCACCAGCTGAGGGAGAACAGCTGTTTGCAGATGTGGAAAAAAGAGAGCTGACATATCCCCGAAATCTTTTTTCTCCACCACCAAGAGGTACTCTGAGCGTTTGGACTTCAACATACAGGTATATTGAATGCTTAAAATTTCTCCTTAGTCGCCTAACGCATCCCTCGTGGCTCAGACTAGTTTGCTTTATGTCGCCACTTAGCTTGGTGGGAACCGTCATTTCTGGGGTTGGATGAGAACTGCCAAAAGCTTGCCAAGCAGCTTTGATTTACGTTGCTTTTCTCAGTGAAATCGTTGGAAAGCAGATTAATTTCTTGGCTGAAAATATAGTTCGTCTGTCTTGAAATGGGAACTGAAAGGGTTTTAGTAAGTGGAGTAGTTGTCCAGTTCCCTGGAGGATCTGTAAATTCAGCATCTTTTGAATGCACCACCTCCACTTTCTGCAATATTACTTCTTTTTCCCCCTCCTTTTTAGGGCCATAGTTTGTGAATGTCAACTTGCTGGAGCTTTCTCTCCAGGGCATCACAGGGCTGGAGCTGAAATTTCCCCTCTCTCTGCGAAGGCAAGGAGCAGCACTCCTGCAAAATGCAAACTTGTGAGGGACAAGTCCTGCATCTAACTTGATCTTCGGTGGGCATAAGGTGAGCGGCCTCCTTTCACTGGAGCTAAGCAGTGGCCGAGGAGTCTGAAGCCCCAGGTCTATATCCTGATCCCGGTGAGCTTATCAAGGTGTAAATGCACTTCTGCAACAGATGCCCGTGAACAGCAGGGGTGCATCTTTGGCCTTCATTTCATCCGAAAGGAAGCTGGGTTGCGCTCCCCGCAGCGTGAGCCCGTGGATGGGGAACACCTTTCGGATCAGAGCTGTGGGTCGGCGGCTTGTTGGCACCCAGGCTTGCTTTTGCCATGAGCCCGCTATTTCCCTAGAAACCCGGGCGGATGCAGCTGGTCTCATGCTGTAAAAATGCTGCTATGGTGAGCTACAACACAGCTCTCGTGGGGAAAAAATACCCCACAAGGTCACAGGGCCACCACACGGGGTCCACCTGGCTAAACGCCATGCAGTGGGGTATGAAAGCCCGTTAGCGAGCTCCCAGCAGCCCGGCTATGGGCCGCGCCTGGGGGAAGGTGAGTTAGGGCAGATTAATTATCAGCAATCATATCTTCTCTCATTCCTCCTTTTGCTAAGCCTAAACAGATGGAAGCCTTTCAGTCTTCTCTTCAAAGAAGGGGTGCTCCACTCCCCCGAAGGCTGTAGCCACTTCTCTCTCTGCCCGTTCTTGGTCAAATTCATTTTTAATGGCTGTAGATGATGCAAACTGAAAGCAGAACCACTGGAGTCTGACCAGCACCTTCTACAGTGGGTGTCCTCTACACTGGCTCTAACAAAATGCCTCGTCTGATAGAGCAGAGGATCTCACTTGCCTTGTCCATGGCTTTGTGGCACTGATAGCTTTTGGCTGGCCCAATAAGGGCCCCCAAACCTTTCCTCTGTGTCTCTTTTGCCAGGTTGCTGTGTGCATCTCCAACTTGATGTTATCAAACTCCGTGTCATGTCTATYGCTCCAGTTCCTCCAGGCTCATCCAGTTCTTCCCGTATTGACAGGGCTGCACAAGTCTGGGTGATCAGCAATTTTTAGTAGAAAACACCAACTTTACGTGCCAAGGTCACTCATGAAAATGTTAAATTCACTTAGTTTCAAAGCTGATCTCTCTATAGGAACTCCAACATCTAGCGCAGTCCCCCCGGGTGCATTTAATTACCTGCATCCTGAAATACCCCAGTTTCCCCCATGGTTACAGTTACAGCCCTTTGGATCACCCCAGTGTGGACCTCGAGGTGAAGCTGCCGTTTGGAAACGGGAAGGCGCGGGAATTCCCAGCCTGCAGTTCTGGGTACGCAGGAAGTTTTTAACCCACTGCGTTACGTTCTGGCAGTGCTCCCGTTAGTCTATAAACCCAAAGAGGACCTTTCCTGCCGGGGGAGGCAGGGCTGGAGGGATGCTTTTAAGACCCTAATAGGAACTGTGTTGCTCTCATACATACCGTGTGCTGTGTTCTTACTCATAGCTCATCTTACATGGTGCAGGATATGACAGAGATTCCTGAAAGTGTAATTTTACTGCTTTTCCACATGATTACACTACCCATTTGAGTCCATTTATTCATGCTTTCCCTGGGCCGCGCACAAAACCACCGAGTAAAAATACCCCTCGCAGGACCTGCGCCAGTTACAAATCACCCACCGAACACCCCAGATCGGTTTTCTGACGTCTCGCTAATGCCTCAGTTCTGCCAGCGTTTTGCAGCTCTGATGGTTTCTGTCATCTGCACGACGATGCTCTGCAGGATGCGGTGACAGGCTGGAAGCTGCCTCATTTGCCAGGCTTTCGTTCTCCTTCTCCCTGTTAGCAACATCTCCCGGAGAAGATGCCTCATCCTCATTTCCGTATTGCTCAGAGTTGCAACAGTCCATCCGAGACCTCTGCTAGCAGGGAAGGGCACCGTGAGAAAGTCTGTAATGAAACAGCGGTGGGGGCTGATGAATAGATTTGGGCAAATGGATGGTTCTGCTGAGCATTTGGGGTTGGCTCTTGCTCCCCAGCAAAGGAGCCTGCGGGTCCCATGGACAGGTGTCTAGGGGGAGCTGTAATTCATTGGTAGGTGACTTCTTGACTGCTCCTGCAACTTTGCATCTTCTGGAGGAGGTCCCCGACCCCCTGAGCAGAAAGGTTGCCTCTCGCACTGCTGGAGTGAACGTGGACATCGCTGAATATCAGATAAGAGGCAACGGTCGGAAATCACTTGCAGTTTGTGGGAGAGCAGAAGTCTTCAGAGAACTGTTTTGGTCTTAAAGCACCTGGTGCGTCTTAAAGCACCTGGTGGGTCTTGAAATGTAAGAGCAAGAAATTATCTGGACAAAGTTCTGGCAGCTGAGCAGACATAGGAGAAACAGTTTGGAGAAACACCTGCGTTTCTGTGCTTTTCCAAGCCAGCCTCACAAACTGCTGGAGGTTTGTTCTTGCAGGTCCAATTCTCCTTGAAATGAAGTAAAAAACAAGCACTGAGAGTCACTGAATGCTTAGAAATCATGTCGGGCTTGGGAAAAGCCAGAGCAGCTGGTGGCCAGGGGCTGGGAGCACTGTGGGAAGTGCTGTATATGCTTACCGTGTTTGTCCATGTTTTGACATGTTTATTTTTGGATGTTTTGTCCAGCAACCCCAGAAGATAGTAAATAACCAGCCACTTCACCGCTCCCTGAGAGAGCAACAGCCCTTTATCTGAACACCTAAATCACCTAAAGCTTTTTGGTGTCTGTAGGCTTCAGAGAAGGTGTGAAGGTGCTCAAATTATCATGCATTACTTAGACTGGAGAGAGTAAGCAGATGCCTTCCCTTAAATAATTGAAGACRCTGTGTCTTTTTCCTACGGTGTGTCCTTCCATGGGCAAGCCAAAGGTCTTGCAAGGTGCTTCCTTGTGGAGCTGCTCACAATTATGTGAATCAGCGGTGTCAGACATAGTGTTGACAACATGACCATCACCAGGCCAGCGAAGCAGAGTTTTTGTACCAATGCTGATGTATTATTTTGCCTTGGAGGTTTCTCAGGGCCATATTCGCAAGCAAAGCTTTAGCAAGCGTACAGGTAAACTGGCACGGCACGATTCATTTAACTCCCTCCAGCATGTCTCCTTAAAACCTGCTGGCCACACAGGCTGTTGAAATCGCAAACCAACACCACTGCCACCAACCTTAAGCCCCAGTTTACCTACACGGGCTGCCCGATATAACCTCGGTGAAGAGCATCAGATAGCCCTAGTGCAGCTCTTGGACTCCCGTTCTGGACTCACGCCCATGTCACCACCTTGGGCCCTGAGCTGTCACGCCTGGGACACGATTAAGTGATGAGGAACAGCATGCTGCCCTACCAATGCCGTAGGAAGTCACAAACCCCTCAATATTGCTCTAAATTCACTTTTTTCCATCGTTATGCCCACTGCATGCTATTCCTAGGTCAGGAACTGGGAATTAAGGCTGGCCTTGGCTCATGTGGAGCTGAAAGTCCAGACTCAGGCTCTGGGTTCCCCCTGGGCTTTGAAGTCTGCTGTCCACCTGCAGTGACCAGGGTGCAGGTGCTGCAATTTGTGGGACCACGGCAGGTCACCCTTGGGGTGAATATCCTGCTTCTCTGCTCCACAGATTTCTCATTTGGTAATACTGGGGCTCAGCCTCTCAATTTATGTCGCTTCATAAGTTGTCAAGTGCTCACTCAGGCACGTTGGAGTGGAGATGCGTGGTCCCAGGTGACGGCAGGCCACATCCATGGTGGAAGCAGGAGGAGGAAGGACAGACAAAGGGATACAAGAAGGGCAAGTGTTGATGGCACCCAAGTGAGCAGGTCACGAAGTCACAGCACATCTGCCTGCAGCTTTGTGGGACAACTTAAAGCAAGGGACTGCCTACACCCAGGTGGAAACAAAAGCAACCAAAACACAAGGCAGATGCAAGCCATTAAGAGACAGTGGCGGGAGGGTAACGGGAGATTTCAGACACCCAGATAAGGAGACAAAACACTGAGTAAACCTTAATGACCCGCAGAGGTGGGACAGGATGGGGAGATAAAGGCCACAGTCACTGTCAGCTCCTGAAGGGCACAAAAGACACCTGGAAGCAGCACCTGGTCACCAACCCCAGAAGAACCCAGGAGCGGTGCCTGGTGGCTGAATATTGGGGCTGGTGGCTGCTTTTTAAGGTAGAAATCAAGAGATGGCTGCTTCCCGGTCTGATGACGGGTAGTCAAGTGATGGAGAGCAGGATGTTACTGTGCTTCGTAGCAGGACGTGACTCATTTCTCAGCTCCTGGAAACGATCAGCGCCACGAACAACGGTTTTGCCCTTAGTTTCTCATTTCCCTACCCGAGCGCAGACAAGCCCGACCCACTCCTGCCACCTGGGACGTGAAGAGTGGGGCTCGTATTTGCGGAGCTCAGCCGTCCGAGCTGCTTTGCCCCACTGCCTCGATGGAAAAGAGGGATATCTTCAAAAGGCAGCTCACGGCAGGTGTCTTGCATAGACTCGCACGGCTGGAAGCGAGTTGAAGATGTCCCAGCGGTCCAGCCCGGCGCTTTTTTGTCACCGTTACTAGGATCTTAAGGGATCCCAGGCCGGAAAGGGAGGCAACCCCCCCCCCCCTTCCATGGACACTGGGATTTAACATGCGGCGCTCGCAGCACCTCCGGCCACCGACGTTTCCAGCTCCCAAAGTCCGGGAGCGGCGCCGGGAAAGGCGCTAGATGGCACCAGAGGCGGACGCACGGGCTCCGGGCCGCCGCCGCCGCCGCCCCCCGAGGTGCGGGGAAGCCCCCGGCAAACGGCGGGCAGCGGGGATGCTTTCCTAAAAATAATAATAATAATAAAACAAGGAAAAAAGGCAAAAGCGGCGCCCGCCGGCCCTGCAGAGCCGTTACCGCCCCGAAACACTTCTCGCCGCGCTGCCGGATTAAATCCACTTCTTGGTACTTCCCACGGCGACGTGCAGCCCGGGGGGGGGGGCAGGGGCCGGACAGCCCTCTGCAGGGCGCTTTGGCCGCCGAAATTAAATTAAATTAAATTGAAAACGCCGTGGGACTTCATCCCCCACAGGTCCGACCGGGCAGAGCGACGGGCGGCTCTAACAAATACAAGTGCGGCAATAGCCTTCATTGCGGGCAGAAATCCCGGGGGGGGGGGGGGTTAAAGTTGCAATAAGGAGGGTCGCCAGGAGAGGGCTGGCTTTTCGTTTCCAGCGGAGGATTTCGCTGGAAACCTCGCGCTCGCCTCCCCGAGCCATCGCGGGGGAGAAGCCGCAAGGAGCCTGCGGGAAGACGCGGGACGGACGGACGGACAGACGTGTGCAGCSGCTCCGGCGCCCAAGGAAACGCTGCCGGCGCTTTTTTTGCAGCCGCCGCGACGCGTGAAAAATAAATTTTGCATTAGGTTGCGGAACGCTGTATGAAATTCAAACGGGGGATAAAGTTAGTTGCAACAAAACAGCTCCGTTTCTAGCAAAACGGTCCAAAACGAGCGGCTTGAAGTGATCCCTTTCATGGGGAGTTTCGATATGTTCGTGTTTGAGTCCGGTCTGGGAGCGTGGCGGGGGGTCAGACGTCGGGGTTTGGGGGGAGCGGAGATTTCTTGGTCCGGGCTGTCGCGCAGGTGCTGTGAATTAACTGTAAGGAAATCATTGCAAACGCGCAGCCGGGCCCTTAAACGCCAGCTGTGTGCCGGCTCGGAGGAAGCAGAGGGCTAATTTTAAGGGAAATGGGGGCTTTGGGGGCGTTTCGAAGTGTGCTGGGCACCCGAGGCTTTTGAGCAAACGGCTTTTGCGTGAAACGAGCCCGGTTTGGCGGCAGGTGCCTCCGCAGCCGGGCCGGGTCCCGGCGTCGGCAGCGCCGGCAGGGAAAGGGTTAAGCAGCTCCAGGTGGCAAACTGCCCCCTTTTAATCCCGATCGGGGCAAAAAATAAAATAAAAATAAAATAAAAATAATCCAGAGGAGCAAATCCGCAGCGCATCTCGGTTACGAGCCTGCCACCCGCCTAAATCTCCCAGCTGGGCGCCGCGGATAGAGTTAAGCGCGGATTAAAGCGGTTCCCAACTGCTGCAGGGCAGCGGCGCCGGCTGGGGCAAAAGCAGGTGGCAAAAACCATAGAGAAAATAAGGGAAAAGCACCGGCAATGGTGTAAAGGGCCGTGAGAAGCCTTCCCTTGKCATCACGCTGGAAAGGCTTTCCAGGCCCAAGAAGCGGCACGTCACGGTGGTTTCATCCTTTAGCCAATTAACAAAAAAAAMCCCTGAATTTGGGGACTCAGGCAAAGCATTCTCACCCAGCTCTTGCCCATGAAATTTTGCAGATCGCTGAATAAACGTGAATGGCCAGAACTTCATTATTATTGTTTTTCGGTTGTGTCCTCAGCTGCTGCTCCAAAGAAACCCGCGGGGTTATTTGGCCCCAGGATCACGCGTCCCCTCCGGGGTTGCCCGGAGCCACTTCAGGGCCACCCCGATGCACCAGYTCATCCGGCCTCCATGCACCAATTAATCAGTTCTCAATTAATCAGTTCCCGGCCTAACTGGGGCGGCGGGACAATAGGCTATTGTGTGTCCCAYGGCCCCTTCCCGCGATCCTCGCGGGCCTGTTCGCTGCCGGCGCCCACGGGGCTTCGTCAAAGCGGCAAATTCGAAATTGCGAAAAAACCATCCCTCTGCGCATCCCTCTGTGTGTGTGTGTGCATGTGTGCATAGGCTCATCTGTGTGTAGCCACGGCTGCGTGCATGCATGTGTGTGTGCATGTGGCTGTGTGCACACGTGTGTGGGTGTGTGCATTTGTGTGCACAYGCTTGTGCCTGTGTGAGTGCATGTGTGTGCATGGGTACACATACATGTGCCTCTAGTGCATGCATGCATGTGTGCCAACGCACTTCATATGTGTGCCTGTGTGCATGCCTGTGTGCTTGTTCGTGTGCAGGCACAGGTGTGCAGGTATGTGGGCCTCTGTGTGTGCATGTGCAGGTGTGTGTGCAGGTGTGCCGGTGTGTGTGTACAGGTGTACACGTGTGTGCATGTGGCTATGTGCATGCAAGTGTACATGTGTGCAGATGTGCATAAGTGCACATCCATGTGCAGACGTACATATGTGCAGGTGTACATGTCTGCAGATGTACATGTGTGTGTCAGTGCACATGTGAGTTCAGATGTACATGCTTGTGCAGGTGTACATGCATGCAGGTGTATGTGTGTGCAGGTATACACATGTGCAGGCATACTAGTGTGCAGGTGTATGTGGGTACAGGTGCACACATGTACATACACCGATGTACATGTGTGTGCAGGTGTACATGTCTGCAGGTGTACATGTGTGCACACAGGTATATGTGTGCAGGTACAAGTGTGTGTGCAGGTACACACTTGTGCACCTGTGTACCTGTGTGCAGGCCTACATGTGTGCAGGTGTACATGTGTGCTGGTGCGCATGTATGTGCATGTGTGCAGGTGCATATGTGCAGGTGTACATTCATGTACAGTGTACATGTGTGCAGGAACACGTGTGCAGGCATTCATGTATGCAGGTGTATGTATGTGCAGGTGCACATGCATGTGCAGGTGTACGTGTGTGCAGGTGCACATGCATGTGCAGGTGTGCACATGTGTGAAGGTGCACATGCGTGTGCAGGTGTGCACAGGCATGTGTAGGTGTGCACATGTGCAGGTGCACATGCATGTGCAGGTGTGTGCATGTGCAGGTGCACATGCGTGTGCAGGTGTGCASAGGCATGTGCAGTTGTGCACGTGTGCAGGTGCACATGCATGTGCAGGTGTACATTTGCGCAGGTGTACGTGTGTGCAGGTGTGTGCATGTGCAGGTGCACA